>NW_017101338.1:93283-101360 GCF_001263275.1 Habropoda laboriosa
TAAAATGTCCAAATATGCATTTTTGTTCAACAAAAAATGCTCGCCAAAACAATTGCAGCACCTTAGAAATGAAATCGCATAAATCTGAAATTTACTTATACCTACTATTATTCGGGATAAAAAAGATTTTATCTATTAAAAAAGATCATGGTTTCCTCAGAGTATGTAGCCCGAAAAAGGCTTTTGGCGAGTAATGAACTTAGGAAAAAACCAGTTTTCTCACTGGAAAGGTGAAACCGTCTTCCCACATTATTTCTGCACCACACTTCTTTAAAAATCAACACTTTTGCAATGCTCCACGTTAAATAGCACAGGATTGCAGTCACAGACTTTTTTCAAGTTCGCAACATTTGTTAATAACGTCGAGAAACCGAACCGTAAAATTTTAGCTTGCTGTTAAAATTTTGAAAAATTCAGCGAAATAATTCGACACCATATTTCAACGCCATTTAAAGATACTGTTTTACTCTTATTCTCATTTTAAAGCTGACAGAATACCCCTTCCAATTATACAGGGTGACACTTAAAACAGGCTGTAAAACGGTCTAAATAGCTTGTCGTTAGAGGTGTGAAATGAAAATGAAGGACAACTCCGTTTTTTAAATGGATGTGTGTGAGTATGCGTGCGTATGTGTAAGTTTTCTTTATTATTAACAAATATAGTAATAATTAATGTTGAATTTCAAATATCAATTCGAAAAATATCTTTCTACTCTATGAACTTTGCTTTGTAAAGCAAATTTTCCAAAAATGGTGTTTTTGGAAACTTTGAAAAAAAAAAAAAATGTACCATGATGTATATCACTCAGTGCCATGAAGACACCAAAAATAGACAAATAATTAACGCACATTTGTACCTCACATAACGTACCACTCTCTTAACATAAACATTTCATTTGAAATGCTTTCGGAGTTTGTATATTTATCGTTTAATTACAATATAATACTTCAACAAACAAATAATTCAAACGAAAATTTATTGGTATTAAGTGAAGAGTTTATTGGTATAAAAGAAATCTTTGAAAGTATCCTTTTTCCATAAAAAATTGATGTCGACTTGTGCTTTTTAAATAGTATTATATAATTTTCTTTTTATATTCGGAAACTATATGAAAGAACTAATTCAGTAAATACCGTTTCATATTTAAATAACGTCTCTGAAGATAGGTGGATAGGAACTTATGGTCCAATTCGCTGGCCAGTTTGCTCGCCGGACATAAACACATTAGATTTTTACCTCTGAGGGTTATCAGTGCTCTTGTAACACGTTGGCACAACCGTATCGAACATTATAGAAATTATTTTAGATAAAAATGTTTAATTTCAATGAAGTTATGTTTTTTCCAAAATGAACGGCTTACAACCGCAGCAACTTTCAGGGTGACCTAATATAACTGTCCTCCGTATGACATCACCTAAATAGGTAGACTGATGAACTCACTAGGAGCTCTGACATGAAACGCCACTTTTCCCTCCCCTCCCTTTCCATATCTTGATTTTGAATCAAATAATAAACACAGTTTTATAAAATCCCATTGTAATTGCCTTTTATGCAGCATACTAAAGAAAAATGGTTATACACAATTTGAGGACATGTATAGTACTCCCTAACCTAAATAATAAATATAATTAATAAACAGGAAATTCCATCTTGTCGAAGATAGAAAACATTTTCTTTCATGGCGATACAAGTGATTTGCTTGTCTTACTCGACGAATGAAAATTGAGGGTCAATTGTTGTCAGTGTATGCAGCGTATTATATAATAACTCTTTAGTTAATACGTTACCTCATTTTCCGAAGGATTTACTTCTCAACGAAAAGACAGAGCTCCGCCATATTTTGTGCTCCGGAGCAGAACGGTCGCATGGCGTCCATGATCACCTAATTTGAATCCTTTACTTTCTCATGCAGTCGAAAAGACATACAAAGGAAGCTCGGCAACTCGAAAATTCAAAACAATTTGAAACTTTGCATAAGTGTAGTTCAAGTAACGCTGATAGGTAAGTTATTTTTTGTTTTGGACAATGAAATGGTCCTAGGGATGACAGCACCCCCACAAAGAAATTGTGGAATTCCATATTATCGTGAATATTTACAAAACCGTGCAAGATATGGAAAAAACGTTAAATTCAACCCGCGCACCACTATTAATTTTTTGATGACACTCAAATAGATAGCCTTCTGAGAGCTCTTTACAACTATGAGCAGTGTTTAGCTACCGAGTAAGACCCACATCGATACACTTTTACCGCTCGAAGTGTATCGAAATAACCAGTTACGAGGCCATACTAACTATCCTAGTGGCTACCTACAGTTTAGCTGTAGGGTCGTCCACGCTATCCACCTTCCTAGCGGCTACCAGTGTTAACCAGGCACTGGGTCGTCTGCAGAAACCAGTCTTCCTAGTGGCTCCCTGCGGTTAAGCCATAGGTTCGTCCACAACATCCAACTTCCTGCGGCTACCACTGTTAGCCATGCACTGGGTCGTTCGCATATTAACAAATTTTAAATAAATGCCATTCCTCGGCTTCGCAGCCGCTCAGCTCGAGCTCGTAACGTCTTCAAACCGTATTCATTGAGCGAAAGAAGCGAATCTCTTGCGTTCCCACAAACAATAAACCGCAACCATCTACGACATAATGGATTTCTCGGCCGTACGTTTGTTCTTGTAGACCACAGTCCTTTCTGGAATTTTTGCAAAGAGTAGAAACATTCCAGCAACGAAAAGGAAATTTTTAATAATTTAGAAGTCAATTGATCAATGCTTGTATAGACTTTTTCTGTGGCCACTTGCTGACGAAGCAATCGCGGAGTGTATATGGACCTTTTTGTCAACAATCATTGTGTGTGCACTTATGGGTTAATTATTTGGATACATTTACGCGCTAAAAAGATATTTAACTTCTCCTATCACTTCGTTCTTCGTTTTCAATAGGGGAAATCCGTACAGAACCGTATACTTAAGGTTCGAAGTTTATAACTTTCTAATATGTAAAACAGGCTGTGTAATCAGAACTGTATTTATTAAATGCTTTCATAATGAACCAAAAGAACAGAAATAAAATTAAAGAATTCTGTCTTTGCACTTAAATTAACAACGAAACAAAACCTTTACATTTTCCAATTTTGCCCCATGGGGTGGGTAAAACCGTACACACTATATAATATTGCTCCTAATCTATATTAACAACGGTAACATTGAAAATGATCAAGTTAAGGTCTTGCAGCGTTGACTTCGGTACTTCGTGCACTTGAGTTCCATTTAAGGAACCCATATTTCCATTAATTATACTAAAAATAGCTTCCCTCATATTTTCATCTTGCGAAAACCTTTAAACAGAAATCAAATACTATACAGATACTTAACTAACTTAAATATACGCCCAGGATGTAATCATATGCCGGTTTTACCCCGTCTGGTTGTGCTCGAGAACGCATTATAACTAAACATGAAAACGAAAATGACCAGCAAATACTGATTATCAAAACACTACAGTATAGCTTTGAAAATAGCCGAATGTAAGATTAGAGCACTTGAAAACACAATAAACTTCATAATTCTTTAGAAAGTACGTGGTTTATAACAAAACACTGTTGACGAACACTTCAATATGACAGAAAACAATTGCAAAATGGCCGCTGGAATTTTGAGCTAGTTATGGAAAGAAGTATGATATACAGTTTCACCGAGGTATACGGTTTTGTACAGATTTCAGCGAGTAGACATATTTAACGTTTAATCAATTTTTTTTATAAAGTATCGCTGGATTGCTTACGAAAGCGACTGTGGCGAGATACTTTTTCGTAGTTGGTGTAAGGTAAATTGGAAACCATGTTGCATTGGATTTAAGAATCACTGGAACACCCCCACCCGCCATGCGCCGCAACTTACATTCACTGACGCTGAACTAGAATCATCCCTTACATTTTCTACCATTTGTTGCCAAACACCTGGTATACATTAGGAAGCGTGGAAAGTTTAAAGCAGGTATGTCCAAAGTCGATGACGATTAGAGCCCCTCAAGGAGTTTGTTTCGATTTCCATCCACTTTCCGCGGGAAGTATTCATATTTTGAAAAAGAGACTGAGTATGCTAGAAGCGCACATATTCGAGCAAATAGGCGTCGTACTCGCGATCATTCTGTTGCATAGTCGGTGTCATTGTATATATTTACAATTAATAGTCGTCTGCACGAGGCGTGCTAGAAATATTTGCCCCCTCCCCCATCAATGCGGATCGCGAGCAGATTCATAAACTAACCCATGCCACATTCGCTATTTCATTGTCGACCACTATATTAAAGTAATATTAAATTATATTTGAATTTTATTCTTTAAAGTGCACTATCAGCAGCCCCAAGAAATTGGCCGCCTGCGTGCATGCACGCACTGCACACCTACTAGAACCGCCCCTGCGTCTGCATATTTATATTTCTAATGAAACAATGCACACGAGCGTGTGATTTCGCTACGAGAAATATAAACCTGCTGAATCCCAAACACCGTCTCCCTTACGAAATCGCAACGACGACGCATCGCTCGTCTGCACCGGGTCTTAGAATCTATCGCTTAACTGCAGATCCAAGTAAGCATACATTTTGCGAGAAATTGAAAAAAACCAAAATTTGTGAATGAGCATGCGATTGTGATCAACTGAGTCGAACGCTTTACGTGAATATTAAAATAAGTACCTACCTGTAATTCAAGGATGAAATGCAATATTGTCATTTCGATGTACATTTATCTACATGTATAATTGAATTAATTTTGATTTTGATCAATTATTTCATAACATATATGTAAATTATTTTCATAATTTTTCTAGAACATTATTGTATATGATAAATTAAGATAATAAAACGATATAACAAAGCCAAATTTATGGATGGAATGAGCAACAGGAAAAAAATAAATGTAAACATTAGTCGTACAATTAAGAAAGTGTGAAAAACGTAAGCATAATCGTTTATTAGACAAATATTTCCGTTGAAACAGGCAACTATTACTCACAATTAACGTAAATATAAAGTCACGTAACAGACATGATTTTTATGGAAAAAGCGTTTATAGGAAAAATGACCTGACGAATATAAAGACACCTTCAAACAAACCATTAGCCACTCTATCTCGTGATCCCCGGTTTGAGAAAAATGCAAGTGTATTTACGGTAAGGGGTAAAGAAACGTCTAAAAGTGGCGACTACTATTTTATTCTGCGCGTGAATGCATTGTTAAAAGAAACTTTTTATTACCTCTACCAAGGACGAAAGTTCACCATGTAATCCCAGGGAAAGCCTGCATGGAGTCGTGAAACATGTACTTCTTTACATACATATTATACGGTGTATAAAGGTATGCACATGGAAGACCGCGATACGCATGTCTGTGTGCGCTTACGATGGAGTAACGATATTTATTATATGTCAGCTATGAATTATGGGCCGTTAACTTTACCTTCGTGACGCGGCCCTTCGCTCCGCAACCAGCCAGCGTACAAATCGCCACTCTGCCTACAGAAAAATGTACACGTACTTGCCTGCTTTATTCCTTCCAAATGAAAAGTTCACTTAACTGAGTGGCTTGATTTGCGTAATTTAATGAAATTTGAACGAATGAAATGTTAAACCAGTAAAGGATTTTAAATGTGTCTCAACCAAAGCTAAACGAAAATGTTTACATGTTCACTTTCTACAATGCACATACGCTTACATGCGACATCATTATTCAGTTGAAGCACCGTATAGAAAAATTCAGTTTTGTACCAATGTGAAGTTCTTGGAAAAGATATAGCCCAAACGTGATATTCAAACAACTTTAACGGTAAATTTACGAGTCTCGATAAAAATCACGATGCTAAATCGCGAGGAAACAGAATGGTCACCTAACCTCCTTCCTTAGCAAAGATCAATTTTCAATTTTAATCCTTTCAGGGTTGCTCTCTTTGTCGCTAGATCAATGAAGCTAACATAATGCGATAATATATGGTGTATCGTTAAATAATGAGACTGATTTTTTTCTCTACTGTCCAGTAAACAAATTAACGAACTAGTACATACAGTTACACCCAAAAATATCCGGACACTATATAAGCTTACTTTTGTAGAGTATGTATTTCGATTAATTGTAAAAATAATGAGTTAATACTTTGCTATTGTGAAGCACCGATTTCAATGATTTTCAAATATGTTATGAAGGTTAACATTCTGAGCAATTTCACTTCTACATCTAACCGCCGCTCGGTTTTAGTTTTCGAAATATTTATAAAAATATTTTTGATACTTTTTACTTTGATGTAGGTTATGTTTGGGTTAGGTTTATATTATACATGATTATATCAGGAAATCTATTAATTCGTAGTAGTTGCTGCATATATTTAAAAATTCGAACAATTTCATTTTATAATATCAAATCTATCTTAACGAAGTGAACAACAAGAAAGTTTGTCATACACTGAAGTATACGCTCTCAAATGTAGATTACCCAATTGAAACATGAGACGTATAAACGCATCGCGGCACGAAGATATGATATAATCGCGTATAATATAAATCTAACTCAATCCTAACCTATACCAAAGTAAAAAATATCAAAAATATTTTTATGAATATCTCGAAAACTAAAGCTAATGTTGACCCAGACAACATACTTGAAAATCATTAAAATCGGTGAGGTGTGCCCTGTTCTATATAATTATCACATCGTTTATTGTACTTTAGGATTTAACACATTCACTGTCACTGTCGAAGCATCGCAGGCACACAATGTGTTGCCCTGTGTGCCAACGTCGACAGTGCGTGGACGGAGTACATACCGGTCGGTCACATCAAAAGTCAATGCCGCTGCTGTGTACGATAGACGACTACATACACAACCACGAATCCTTTGTTGAACGCAGAGATAGCGTATGGGTAGTCACGTGCCCGGCTCATTGTCAGCTACGAATCAGTGGCCATTTTCGGGTGGCAGAGAACGTGTTAATGCATTTTCGTATATGATATAATAAAAATTAATCGAAATTATGTCCAATTACTGTTACACAAATATTCGGATACTTAGCAAAAATGAATATTTTGTATATTCATAATATAATATTCATAATATTTTACATATTATGTGTTTAACCCTTAACTACTGAGGTGAAAATTTTATTATTTACCGTTATTAAAACTTAATCTTATTACTTATGTACTTACCTAGTGAGGTGGGATCGTTTTCTATTTAAACATTCATTTTTTGTTTCTTTTTTTAAAAAGACATGTAGTAAATCTTTTTAACAGTTATATTAATTAATGCAAACAAATACACAACTATTTACATAGTTGTTTGGTATTCTCTTATGAGAAAACATTGAAATAAAGAAGCAACTCTTCAAGAGGATATTCTAGTCTAGACCTTTCAAAAAATCGATTACTTTTTTGGCATTTTTCGGAAGTGTGAACCTTCAAGAATGTACTGTTAAATTTTTGCAGCAAAATTTAAAGTATATACATAGATACTTCGGCTTTTGCAGCCTTTTGTAGTGAACGGCACTACCTTCATCGCTTCGACAATCCCTGGCTCATCTCTATCTGTTTCTATTGTACTATCCCTTTCTAACCTGAAGTAACATAGTAGTATGTATAACCCTTTTTAATGTAACTGTGTAGTGCAGTGAGTGCAGTGGTATATTGTAAATCAATAAATATGTATTGACATTGCCGATTAGTCGCAAGAATGTACTTACATATATTACACGAAAAACTTTAAACGCGTTTTTCTTGAAATGTACTTTTTTCAACTGGCGGAAGTAAAATTAAAAAAACTAACCAACCAAACGGTCTGAAATTTTGACACATTATTCTACATACCATTGGTTCTCGCAGGTACCAGATTTACATTTTTATGTTAAAAATTTCAAACTTTTTACGTCGAAAAACTTTTAAAAAAGTGAAAAATTTCGATATTTAAGCTTTGAATGCGCGCCATTTTATTAAATTTTGACGTACATGGCTAATTCTGGTACTTGCGATAATCGCACTCATGCTAATTGTAAATCTTTCTTATTTTTTTATTTTGAATGCGTCTGTGAGCTAAAAT
>NW_017101338.1:101642-102942 GCF_001263275.1 Habropoda laboriosa
TCGCCAGAGAGAGTTTTTTTTACCTCCAGATATAGCATTAAACAAACAATTGAAAAGTTATTGAAGAAATTGTTTTGCCATGATTTATAAATATTTTAATATGTGAAAAAGTTGGACATTGTTATTCATTGTAGAATACCGAAAAAAAAATCCTGAATATAGCCGAAATTTATGGCGTGTAGACTAGAATATGCCCTTAGGTAACTATTGAATAAAAATAAAACATTCTATAAATATATAACTGACAATGAGTAAACATTTTTAGAAACAATTTCTTACTTTCAAATTAATTTGAGCACTTTAACATCCTCCTTACTTATCAAAGTAGGTATAGTTGGCATTAGCAGACTTTTTTATTTTTTGAAAAATAATATTTTATATAACATTTTAATGGCACTAACAAAATCTAACAAAATGTAACCAAGGAACTGAAAAGAATTCCAAAGAGAAAAATTTTGAGAGTACTGTTGTAGACTTACATGGATAGACTAAGAGTTGTGTAGCAGTAATGAAAACAATCTCATCATTTAATTGGGGTGTACTGTGTATACTTCTGTTGAAAACATTACAATCAGTGTTCCTTCCTCCATAATTTTTCTTTAGACTAATATTCCTATCTGACTGTGTATAAACATCAGGGAAAACATCTTGAATGAAATCATACATTCGCACAAAATGTTCTGTAATGTGAGAAGCTAGACTCGATTTAGTGGCATTTCAAAAGAGTTTACTTTTATTTGACATAATGTAAGTAATTTGTGATAAAGTGATAGACAGAATTAACTTTTCTAAATAACATTTGAAGGACAGATTCAACAGGAACATTAAGCATAGTTTCAATGAAGTTCCAGAAAAGTTTTAGTGAATGCCATCAATAATTTTTTTCATAGTTAAAGTGTATAAGTGTTAATGATTTAAGTTATAATTATAATACATAAATGAAACAGATGAAAGAATTGTGTATTAACTGCTTTAATATACTATTTTGAACTTTACATAGATTTTGAACTTTATACAGCTATTCTGTGGAACATAAAATGATAATTTTATATACAGAATGTTTAAAGAAAAGGTACCAAATGTCAGAGCATATTATACTCATTAAAATAAATAAAAAATGCTTAATAAATGTGAATTTAAACATTAGTTATTTCTCCACTCAATATTATTTCTATCACTTAAGTGACACCCACAGATTTTTATAAAACTTTGTATTATACAATTGTTTGAAATATATTGGCATGTATTTTTTCTCAGTAAATATTCATATTTAGGGAGTGAGAATGAACTTTAAAGTTGG
>NW_017101338.1:103069-104038 GCF_001263275.1 Habropoda laboriosa
AGATGAAAAACATATTTTTTCCAGTATCTAAAAAACAATTAGTTTAGCAATTTTCACTATACAAAAAATAATTTCGAACACGGATCACCTGGTAATTCTTTAAAATATAAAAATTCACATTGTTTATGACGGTATGTTTTCAACGGTTTCATCCGATGCCAATGATGGATTTATTGTAATGATTCTAACTTTTATTATAAGATGAAATTAAACATTTCAAAGTATTCAGATTCCTTTACCTTGACTCGCAGTTTATGTTTACAAACTTTAAACGGAAAATTATATAAATTGTTAACATTATTTAAATAGAACAGCAATTTTTCATCTTCAACTTTGAGATTCATTTTCACCCTCTAAATATGGCGGACTACTAATAAAAAAAACAATATATCTACATTTTTCAAAAAATTATATCATACAAAAATTTTATCAAAATTAACGTGTATCACTTAAGCAATATCCTTTGTAAGACGACAAACTCTAACTACAGTTCGAAAATAGAAACAGTCTGCGATTTTCAGATGAATACAAGAATTTTTAAAGAAGCATGCTATATTGTATATTGATTGACACAGATACTTCAAACACTTGTTGCAGAGAAACACTTATAACGTCGAAACAAATAATTCTTAGATCAATGTTGATTAAACATTATTTATCTTAACAAGTACTATGTCTTTATAAAATTTAGTACATTTTCAAGACAATCTATTTATGTACATATATCAAATCAAATGATTTTGAAAGTATTTATATTTTAATATTTTTAAATTTATTGCTTCAAAATTCCTACATTTTTATATTCATAATATGTGCATAAGTATTAATATTATGGAAAAGTAAATATTAATACAAAGTATTACTAAAATATAAACATTGTTTATAATTATGTAAATGTATACTATAAATTACCAAGCGCTGATTACAAAAAATCAATTTACTGTGCATTAAAAAAATTGTATTGCAAAT
>NW_017101338.1:104224-105671 GCF_001263275.1 Habropoda laboriosa
AATAAGAAAATTTCGAATATAATTTTGGTAAATATTTTGAACCCTTATTAATTATGGATAAAAGGGTCAATTCTTTATGGTTTTAATTGATAAAATGCAAGTATTGCAGTCAAGTGGTATAGACAAAGTTAATGAAATCACATTGTATTCTGTGATTACGAAAATAAATACATGTGAATAGACATATAACTTAAATATATTTTATTTCAATAATAAAATTAGCTGCAAAAGGATGACTCAAATTTAATGCTGCTAATATCACATATTTGGACTAAATAAATTGTTATATTGTTACAACTGGTAATACTAAATGTATTCAATACGGTCATAGAAGCATACATTGGGTATCTCTTTATTCCCTAGTTTCCTTAAAGGATATAATTAAGGAGATAAAATAAAGTGAAGAAAGTCTTATAAATATGGTATCAGAAATGAATACCTAATGAAATATGCGTCTTTAAGGATTAGCGTAATTTACGTCACAATGTTGCACGCAAAAGAAAATATTACGGCAAATAAATTTTCAATCTAGTATGATGAAATGTTGATTCATATGGGAAAGAAATAGAAAGGGAGAAACCGGGAAAAAAGAAGGTAGAAGAAGTACGTTTCACTCTAGGTCTGCTAATGGACTCAATAGAGCTATTTAGGAAATTCATGTTTTAGATGCGGAAGACAGTTAGGCTCAGGTCAAAGGTTGTATTTGTATGAGTACAAGCCTAAGCGAGGACTTGCGAAAAAAGTTCGGCAATTAATTCCTCTGGTAACGGAGTGTAGGAAGTATCGCCACACTAGAATCTGCCGGTCATTACCGAATTATCTTTTCATACAAGGAAATGGTGGCAATTTTTGTATTTATCTACCATAACATTGCAACATAAGTATTGTTAATCTTTCAAGACGTATACTTTACTAAATATCGGTTTTTTATATCATATTCATAGAACGTTGTTCACTCCATTTTCCCCCCACAATAACATTCTTAAGGAAATCAAAAAGTAACAGGACACCTACATAATAAACATAGGTATATTCGCATGCCTACAATGATTATAATAATGTTTCGTAATAACAATATAATAATAGTAATTGCGGTAATAGCAATAGAGTCTGATTTATACTATCTGTTCAGATACAGGCGGTATCGACACAATTCCGTTCAAAGTCACTTAGTGTTTCTATAATTAGTTCACATTCGACACAAGATTCCATGCACAATAGTGTTTATTATTTGTTTATTATTATTCATTATGAAAGTATATATTTGTTAATTGTAATGTCCGGTTCTGAACATTTGGATAACTTCAGATACGTGTTGTAATGAACGGATGTTCTTGATGAAATTGATAATCGGCTTGTGTCTGAAGTGCAATGTATCTGAATTAATTCGCTAAGTTGTGTGTATGTGCACGCGCTCGCGCGTAAATATTTGTATACACGCGTAAAT
>NW_017101338.1:105686-110935 GCF_001263275.1 Habropoda laboriosa
ATTACAACTTGTATAAAGTCTGAAAAGTATCAAGTTTTAACTCTACTAACAAGGAACTTGCGAATAGAGTAATCGAAATAATTTTAATTTTGTTCCTAGGGATTCTATTTAACAAGCATTATACAGTTTTGGAATCTACGAAAATCGCATTACCGAAATCTGTCCTTATTATTAGTAAAATACTGTATATTACAATATAAAATATTAAAAATAATTCCTGATCTGGGGAAATCTCTGGCATGTACATAACGTAATTATACGTTTTCATAAAATAATTCTTATAAATATTGCGTAAATATCTAAACGAATATTACTTAATAATGATTTAAATAAGGATATCTATTTAACTGGAATCTCAAGATCAATATTTTTATACCACAATTTATGAAAGTGTTCTTTGTGTAAAATATGTTCAATTAGCTATTTTGTTGTAAATGCAAGAAATGCAAAGATATTGGCGTAAACAATAATGTATGCAAATTTATGCACCGCATTCCCTTTTCTTGCCCTAATTGATATTCAAGTTTCACCTCTTTTTCATAAAAATTATACATATCATACATTCGGAAAATTTACAATTATACATAACTATTTTACTTATGTATGAATTTGTATGGCATTTAATCAGAATTTATGAGTTAATTAGCCATTAACAAACATATTGAAAATAAAAAATAAAAAAAATGTTTATTACCAAGAGATCCTGTTTCAAAACATCACAAAATCCTGACCTGTTAGATTTTTCATATTTTGAACTTTCACTACCTTCTTCACTCTCTCTCTCTCTCTTTACCAATTAGACGGGAGAAGCATTTTTTCTTCATTAGGTGGAGTTTCTTAATTTGAGTATATTTTTTAAACGATTCTTTTGTATCAGACTGCTCTTCTCTAAAAACAAGGTATAAATATATGGTAATGATGAAAAGATCATAAATTCCAGCTAGAGTGATACAAATAAAGATATTGGTGTGTTGTTATAAAAATTTTTATTGCCAAGAGTTCCTCTGTTTTAAAGCATCACAAAATCGCGACCTGTGTTAGATTTGTCACTTTCTGAACCTTCACTACCTTCTTCACCTTCTACCAATTCAGACGAGGGGAGCTTTTTTTCTTCAATTTGAGTATGTTCTTTAAGTGATTCCTTCGTATCAGACTTCTCTTCTCTAGAAACAAAGTACAAATATATGGCAATGATACAGAGATCATAAACTTCAGCTATAGTGATACAAAAAAAGATATTGGTGTATTGTTATAAAGTTACTTACAATTGTGTCGAGCATGTTTCTTCAGTATCAGAGTCTTTTTCCTTCTTTTTCTTTTTTTTATTAACCTTTTTATCACCTTCAGATATAGGACCATAATATTCATACTGAAAACAAAATTTATATATAACATGTATTCATTAAATAATGAACAATGAAAAACTGATATGTACTTGATAAAGTGGCCAGAAAGAAGCAAAGAATCCAACATCTGCAGTCAAATTAGGCAAAAGCCAAAGATGACATCTGCCAAGTGTTGGAACCCACAAAAGGCAAAATGCAATCAATCTACAAATTGCTAATGTCAAAATGAATACAAGGAATACAGCAGCTGCAACACTTATATAATATACACCTTGACGGATTGTTAAAGGCCACAATGGGAAAAGACAAACACCAATTGCACCTAAAACTACAAGTGTTCCAAAGAACCAGTAGTATATGGGTATTGGCTCATATATCCAAACATAAGCATCATTACAATCCACAAAATATTGATCCATATGCATTTCCAAACGTACCTAAATAAATTAATAACTTTAAAAATTCTGTTTTATTTTATTATATTTATAAATTAAATATACCTCTTTTCTTCAACTTTGTCATCACTATCTTTTCCACCTATTGTATCCTTGTTTTCTTTAGATTCTTCTTTCTCTTTCTCATTAGATTTCTTTTCTTTTTTATGTTCTTTAACTTTTTTTTTTATTCCACGTATTTTACATAACTCCTCTTCAGAAATTACTACTTTTTTTGCTCTATGAAAAAATTTATGTCTTAACATTGAATTAAGAAATTGTGTGACCTGTTCGCGTGTTTCAAATCTGGTTTTACTCCACGGTGAGTTCTCCAATAAGGCATCCACTGCACGGGTGCCAGTGAAATATTCAACATTGTGATTTTTATCAAATTTCGTTTTCTTTGATGGTACATTGTTACGGATCCATTTAGCTACTGCATATTCATCTTTACATGGTTTCTCTTCAGCAGCTTCATTATCTGCATTTGATATATCCTGCTTTGAAAAATTAAATCTTAATTTTTGACACTTTTAAGATATTTTATAAATATCTAATTAATAGATATCTATTGGAAAACTTAACACGGACTGTAAATTGAAGACATGTTGTTTGTTATGCATACAGAATCTTAATAACAATATGAATTTTGTTGTTACAGGTGATAATTAAAATTTACAGGAATACAATTGAAATAATTGTAGAACTTCTGTACAAAGAATACATTTAGCATAGATATTAGATTTTCAAGAAGAACAAAATAAAGTAATTTATTAAAGAATATGTTAATTACATAATTTAAATTAAAATTTTAAGTAGAAAAAATGAACTATTTTTACTACATCATCCATTTATCTATCTTGAACACTTATTCATATTGACACATGCTTTAAATTAATAAAATAAACTAACTACTTCCTGTCATTAAATGAATACCATAATACATACATATATACTTAGAGATCATGTCTTTAAACATGTATTGAAGATACACATGTACCCACGACACATGTATGTGTATTAGGGAATTAAAAATCCGTGTTCGTAATACACGAGTACACGTATATTTAAATACCTCTGTGTGCATACGTATTAACATATTTTAATTCGTGTAATTTTTAGTACACGGATACCCGTGTATTTAGAGATTTTTATTTCACGTATATTTAAATACGTATCCGTATTTTAATTCGAGTAATTTTTAATATGACATATAGATACCCGAGTAATTAGCGAAAACAAAATATAGCTTTATAAATTGCCAGGTTGCAGATAACAATAACAAATGTCGACAGAGTACAACAGGAACAGAGATAAAAAGAGATAAATACACATGAAATAGAGATCTTTAAATACACGGGTAACCGTGTACTAAACATTACACGAATTAAAATACATTAATATATCTGTACACGAGTATTTAATACACGTACATATGTATTAAATACACGGGTGCCTGTGTAGTAAAAATTACATGGACGAGTACGGTTACGTTTAATGCACGTATACATGTATATTTAAATACACGTATATTTAAATACACGTATTACGTATATTTAAATACACGTGACATAGGGACCTCTAATATATACTCTTCAAAAATATTGGAATAATTGCAGCCATATGCGATGCTTACATCTTTGCGTTTCCTGCTTTTCCTACGTTCCGCCATGTTGTAAATTTCGTTTTGCGCTTGCGTGCTGACCCTTATATACTCAGTAGAAGCAACAAAGGTAGCATGTGCTTCTGTGGCGGTCAAGCAATAGCTTCTAAAATCTACCACACAGCGGCGCAAACATCGTGACAGGAAAAGGCCTGCACACACCGGTCGGCGAAAAATGATTATGTAAACTCGCCAAAACATAAGATTGACGCTCTTAGAAAACTGACACCGTGTGAGTTCCTTGAGATTCGAGTCATTCCACGACAAATCGCACAGAATTATGGTCATAGTCACCGATTTTTTTCAAACTTACAAGATTTGTTAACACCTTTGAGAAACGAAACTGTATAAAATTTTAGCTTTCTATCTCGAAGGACTTTTAAACTATTTAATGTTGAAATTATGGAAAATTAGACGAAGTGACCTAACATGTCAGCACTTGAACCGTAATATTTCGAATTCGTTTAAAGATAATGCATTCCTCTTAGGCTCATTTTAAAGATAAAGAAATGGTCTTTTCGAATATATACATAAAATTTTATTTATTATCAGTAAACATAACAATAATCGCTGCTAAAGATTCAAGTGCTGATTTGACGCTGTTTTCACCCATAGAACTATTTGACAAAAGTACCATTAGATTGCTTGAACTTTAACCTGTAAAATAATCTTCTCAAAAAGATGGAACCATTTCGGGAACATTTAAAAAAAAAAAAATAAAGTTTATCATGATGCACGTTGTTTGGCGCCATGCTGACACCATGGACAGGCGCAGTTGCCGCGCATGCGTACCGCATTCAATGTATCCTTTTCCAAGCCAGATATCCCGCTGAAACACTTCTGGAATTTGTACATGTACACAATAGCGAATATTGTCCAGGAAAATAATGTACTATCACTCATAGATCTGTACCCACGGTCTAAAAAAAAATAAGACTTGCAGATCCATCTTTATCGTTATTTTGCTAATTGTTCCCGACAAGGTACCACTAATGTAAAATTACCTCCTTATTCATTGATCCTTCGTCTATAGAATGTAAGTTTTTAAAATATGGAGCAATGCAGTAAATAAAATTTTATGTACATATTCGAAAAGAGCGTTTCCTTATTTTTAAAATGAACCTAAGAGGAATGCATTATCTTTAAACGAAGTCGAAATATGTATTACGGTTTAAGTGATGTACGGTTAAGGCGGTGACACTGTCGCAAATCGCTCGTCTGCACCTGGCCTTAGAGTTATGTATAGATTAGCATTTATAGAATTTAAAAGAATAAAGTTTAAAATTTATAAAATTACACATCTATGACTATGGGATAAGATGACAATATATGTATATAAGTACATAATATATAAGATTTTCAGATCGATTCTTGCAAAATCAATTCTTTGATTTCGATTTTTTAAAAGAATCGGTTTTCATGATTCGATTCAGAATCGATTCATGAATCGATTTTTTAAAGTGAATCGAACATCCCTACTCTAAAGAGTTCCTTGCCATTTTCGTTTGACTTCCAATGTTACCTTTTGTTCGGGGCTTTGGGGCCGAGAAGACTCTAACCATTTTCGTGTTGCTACCAACGTTACCGATTCAGTGTAGAATAAGATTACAACATTCGTAGCGGTTGGAATTGGAATTAAATGTAACTATGAAATTACAAATAAGAAAGTAACGCAATTGCTTATTAGTAGATGATTCATCACATGTGTGTGTTCTACTGTTGTCAGAAGATCCTGAACAATTCACACACGCAATCCAATGTATGTATGTATCTTTATATGCAAATTTAATAAAAGAGGATTCTTTA
>NW_017101339.1:0-489 GCF_001263275.1 Habropoda laboriosa
TCAACTAAATGTAATCAAGGAAATCTTACAATTTTTTGATTCGGAATATAAAGGTGTTCTTCGTTCTTCAATACCTCACACGGTTGCCGTGTTACTGTTAAACGAAGCGAATATACAAATATAACGTCGGCTAGGTGATTGTAGTCCTTCGCGACTTTCACGTAACGTACCGGTACGATACTAGTACTCTAAATGGAGTACGATTATGCTGTGCATTCTGGACATCGGAGACGAATTTTCGAACTACGATGTGGGGGAAAATACAAATAATTAATTTTTTCGTCGTTACATATAATTCCTAAAACTAAGTGTGAGCAAAGAAATCCCACCATTTTTTAATAACGAATCCAAATGTGTATTTGGTACTTCAATATCTCACCCGGCTGCCGTGTTTCTGTTATACGAGGCGAATATACACCTATAACCTCGCGCTTGGAGATAGTATTTCTTCGCGATTTTCACTTAACGTACAGGTACGATACTCGTACT
>NW_017101340.1:0-2209 GCF_001263275.1 Habropoda laboriosa
AAATATGGTAATATTTCGTTGGTCACATTTAGCTTTAGGAATTAGTTGTAACATCCAAATATTAAAATATCTGTATTGTCCCCCACACCTTAGTTCGAAATTTCGACGCCGATGTCCAGAATGCTTAGCAGTATCGTACTCCAATTAGAGTACGAGTATCGTACCTGTACGTTACGTGGAAATCGCGAAGAAATACTATCGCCTAGACGACGTTATATAAGTACTTTCGCTTCCTTTAACAGTAACTCTGGAACCGTTTGATCTATTGAAAAAACAAAGCACACCTTTATATTCGGTACCAAAAAAAGGTGAGATTTCGATGGGAACATTTATGTGTAGGGGATATATTTTATGACGAAATATTTAGTTGTCTGATTTGCCCCCGCCACCGTTGTTCAGAAATGCGACACCGATATCCAGAATGCATTGCAGAAACGTAATCTATTATGAGTACGATTATCGTACTGGTACGTTACGTGAAAATCTCGTGGGAATACTATCTCCAAGCGCGATGTTATACGTGTATATTCGCTTCGATTAACAGTAACACGGGAACCGTTCGAGCTATTGAAAAACAAACCACACCTTTGTATTCGGTACCAAAAAAAGATAAGATTTCGTTGGTAACATTTATTTGTTGGATTTATTTCTAACAACGGAATATTTAATTATTTGTATTTTCCCCCACACCGTAGATAGAAAATTCGACGCCGGCATCCAGAATGCAGAGCAGAACCGTGCGCCATTAAGAGGACGTGAATCGTACCAGTATGATATTCGAAGGTCGCTAGGAACTACTATAACCATGTGCGACGTTATGTGTGTATATTCGCTTAGTTTCACAGTAACACGGGAACCGCTTGAGCTATTAAAAAACAAACCACACCTTTGTATTCGATAGCAAAAAAAGATAAGATTTCGTTGGGAACATTTATTTGTTGGAATTGTTTCTAACGACGAAATATTTAATTATCTGCATTTTCCACAACCATCGTAGGTCGAAAATTTGAAGCCGGTGTCCAGAATGCATAGCAGAACCGTACGCCATTTGGAGTACGGCATTAGCCGCAGTATGCTATATGAAAGTCGCAAAGAACTACTATCGCCTAGCCGACGATATAGGAGCATATTCCTTTCGTTTAACAGTAATACGGCAACCGAGTGAGATGTTGGGGAACCAAGCACACCTTTGTATTCGGTACCAAAAAAAGATAAAATTTCGTTAGGGACATTTATTTGTTGGAATTAATTCTAACGACGAAATATATAATTATTTGTATTATCACCCACTTGGAAGTTCGAGAATTCGACGCCGACGTCCTGAATGCAAAGCAGAATCGTACTCCCTTTAGAGTACGAGTACCGTACCGGTACGGTACGTCAAAGTCGAGAAGAACTACTATCACCTAGCCGACGTTATATTTTTATATTCACTTCGTTTAACAGTAACACGGGAACCGTGAATGATATTGAAGAACCAAGCACACATTAATATTCGTGACCAAAAAACGGTAAGATTTCGTTGGGAACAAATATTTGTAGGGAATATTTTTAAAGTCGAAATATTTAGTTATCTGTATTTTCCCCACTATCGTAGTTCGAAAATACGACGCCGACCTCCAGAAAGCACAGCAGAATCGTACTTCCAGTAGAGTACGAGTATAGTACATGTACGTACGTGAAAGTCGCGAAGAATTACTATCTCCAAGCGTGACGTTATATGTGTATATTCGCCTCGTTTAACAGTAACACGGGAACCGTTTGAGCGCTTGAAAAAACCAACCAGAAATTTGTATTCGGTACCAAAAAAAGGTATGATTTCGTTGGTCACATTAAGTTTTAGGAATTATTTTTAAAGTCGAAATATCTTGATATCTGTATTTGCCCCCACCATCGCGAAGAGAAAACTCGACCCCGATGTCCAGAATGCACAGCAGAATCGTACTCCATTTAGAGCACGAGTATCGTCCCGATACGTTATGTGAGAGTCGCGAAGCATTACTATCCCCTAGCCGACGTTATATTTGTACAATCGCTTCGTATAACAGTAACACGGGAACCGTTTGAACTATTGAAAAAACAAACCACAAATTTCTATTTGGTACCAAAAAACATGCGAAGTTCGCAAAGTAATACCTTAACCATGTGCGACGTTATATGTGTATATTCGCTTCGTTTAACAGTATCACGGGAACCGTTGAGCTTTTGA
>NW_017101340.1:2381-2709 GCF_001263275.1 Habropoda laboriosa
AGGTCGCGGAGAACTACTATAACCATGTTCGACGTTATATGTGTATATTCGCTTCGTTTCACTGTAACACCGGAACCGTTTGAGCCTTTGATTAACCAAGCACACCTTTATATTCGGGGTCGAAAAATTGTAGGATTTATTGCATACATTTAGCCGAAGGTATTATCTTCAAAGTCGAAATATTTAATTATCTGTATTTGCCCCACCAACGCAGTTCTAAAATTCGACGCCGTCGTCCAGAATGCATAGCAGAATCTGAGTAGAGATTTTGAGTACGAGTATCGTACCGGTATGTTACGTGAAAATCGCGAAGATCTACTATCACCTA
>NW_017101341.1:0-291 GCF_001263275.1 Habropoda laboriosa
CTTCGCGATTTGCACGTAACGTACCGGTACGATTTGGGCTCTCGAAATGTAGTATGATTCTGCCATGAGTTCTGGAATCCGCCGTCGAATTTTCGGACTACGATGTGGGGGAAAATACAGAAAATTAAATATTTCGACGATAAAAATAATTTCTAAAACTGCATGTGACCATCGATACCATACCTTTTTTTGGTACCGAATACAAAGTTGTGGTTTGTTTTTTCATTTAATAACGAATACAAAGGTGTGCTTTGTTTTTTCAATAGCTCAAACGGTTCCCGTGATACTGGT
>NW_017101342.1:0-614 GCF_001263275.1 Habropoda laboriosa
TTCCGTTCTTACCGTTAAACGAAGCGAATATACACATATAACGTCGCACATGGTTATAGTAGTTCAGCGCGACCTTCGCATATCATACTGGGACGATTCACGTCCTCTCCATGGCGTACGGTTCTGCTATGCATATTGGATGCCGGCGTCGAATTGTCGAACTATGATGTGGGGCAAAAAACAGATAATTAATTATTCCGACGTAAAAATAAATTCCTTCAGCTCAATGCAACCAAGGAAATCTTACCTTTTTTTTTGGTACGGAATACCAAGTTTGGGTTTGTTATTTCAATAGCTCAAACATTTCCGGTGTTACTGTTAAACGAAGCGAAGTTACACATATAACGTCGCTCTTGGAGATAGTATTACTCTGCGATTTTCACGTAACGTTCCGGTCCGATACTCGTACTCGAAATGGCGTACGGGTCTGCTATGCATATAGGACGCCGGCAGCGAATTTTCGAACTATGATGTGGGGGAAAATACAGCTAATTAAACATTTCGACGCCAAAAGGATTGCTAAAACTAAATGTGACGAATGAAATCATACCATTTTTCGATCCCGAATATAAAGGTGTGCTTGGTTCTTCAATATCTCACACGGTTGACGTGTT
>NW_017101343.1:0-256 GCF_001263275.1 Habropoda laboriosa
CAAGCCTGGCGGAAATTCCACCACGTTGCAAAATTTCCCACATAACGTCTTCCACCTCCCCTGACACCACCTCCCCTGCCCGGAATAGGTGGGTGTCGGTGGATCTATCACCTGATTGGCAAAAATACGTACCAATCAGGTGACAAGACCGGCTCACGAATTTCCCTCGACTCAGAAATTCGCGAGGCAGATCAGTCCACCATCAGACATCAAAGAGAAACATCATAATCTCTAGTTCAACGCACATCATCCACAC
>NW_017101344.1:0-754 GCF_001263275.1 Habropoda laboriosa
TGCAAAATAAAGAGAAAACAGTCGATTGCAGTACTGCAAAACGTCTTTGTCGCGAGAAAACAGTAGTATTTCTGTTTAAAATCGTTAAAACACGTTTTACGTTACAAAACATGCAAAATAAACAGAAAACAGTCGTTTGCAGTACTGCAAAACGTCTTTGTCGCGAGAAAACAGCAGTATTTCAGTTTATATTCGTTAAAACACGTTTTACGTGGAGAAACATGCAAAATAAAGAGAAAACAGTCGTTTGCAGTACTGCAAAACGTCTTTGTCGCGAGAAAACAGCAGTATTTCAGTTTATATTCGTTAAAACACGTTTTACGTGGAGAAACATGCAAAATAAAGAGAAAACAGTCGTTTGCAGTACTGCAAAACGTCTTTGTCGCGAGAAAACAGCAGTATTTCAGGTTATATTCGTTAAAACACGTTTCACGTGGAGAAACATGCAAAATAAAGAGAAAACAGTCGTTTGCAGTTTTGCAAAACGTGATTGTAGCGAGAAAACAGCAGAATTTCAGTTTCTATTCGATAAAACACGTTTTACGCGGCGAAACATGAAAAATAATGAGAAAGCAGTCGTTTGCAGTACTGCAAAACGTCTTTGTCGCGAGAAAACAGCAGTATTTCAGTTTTTATTCGTTAAAACACGTTTTACGTGGAGAAACATGCAAAATAAAGAGAAAACAGTCGATTGCAGTACTGCAAAACGAGATTGTAGCGAGAAAACCGCAGTATTTCAGATTATATTCGTTAA
>NW_017101345.1:0-276 GCF_001263275.1 Habropoda laboriosa
CCGATGTCCAGAATGCATAGCAGAAACGTACGCCATTTAGAGGACGAGAATCGCCCCAGTATGTTTTGCGAAGGCCGCGGAGAACTACATTTACCATGTGCGACGATATATGTGTATATTCGCATCGTTTAACAGTAACGCCGGGGCCGTTCGCGCTATTGAAAAAATAATCCACACCTACGTATTTGGTACCAAAGGAAGGCAAGATTTCTGTGGGAACAATTATTTGTAGGGAATATTTTTAAAGTCCAAATATTTAGTTATCTGTATTTTCCA
>NW_017101346.1:0-8385 GCF_001263275.1 Habropoda laboriosa
CTGGTGTCTCCTTCCGCTCCTCGGGAGATGGAAATTCACTCTATCTCCCGGGGGGCGGGGGGGACGGGGGAATTGGCAATACACGGTGCAGGGAATCTCCTTCTGCTCCTCGTGGGGTAGAAATTTATTCTATCTCCCGAGGGGTAGGAGGGAACGGGGGAATTCCGATTTTCAGGGAAGGGTTTTTCTCGATGTACTAAGGGAAGGGTTTTTTATGCAACAGTGGCGGGAAAAGGAAAAGGGGGGTGGAAAAAAGGGGAAGTGTCAGAAAGGAGCGACAACCCCTCTGGAAGGCAGTCACCCTGCGTTCCCACAGGGAGGACATACCGACCAGGGGGGGGCTGCCGAGGCCCGTCCCAAGCCGGGCGGAAGAAAGCGGAGGGGCCCAGTCTCGTCCAGCGGTTTTTCCCAACCGGTCCCCACGCCGGGGGCGGGAGGTTATGCCAGAAATGGCTTTGCATCCCCCCGCCCCCGGGCCGAGGAACTCCAACTTGGAGGGATTTCGGGCCTTATAGCAACAGTAGTAGTGCTTTTGCCCTGGACGGGATTGGGTTAAGTGGATTGGGACACCCTCGGGGTCTCGGCGAACTCAAGGGCCGCGGACCCTTTTTTCAGGAATCGCGGTACGGGAAGCGACCCCGAGGAACCTGAGCTCCTATACCGTAAACCTGTGGGCATGTTTCGCAGGAGCGGGGGGCTTGCCTTGGTTGGCCGGCCCAAGGGGAGACAACCTCTTCAAAAATCCTTAGCCCCAAGCTGCGGTACGTGGTGATGAGGGCGCGTTGCAGTCTTGCACACTGCAGCGTGGCTGGGGAGAGCATCAGTCGCTAGCGACCAACCCCCGGGGAACAGGCGCCCCCCGGGGCGTAAAAGCCTTACCCAGGCAAGGGCGGCTCTGCCTGGGTGGACCTTTTGGACCGACCCCACTCGTGGGAACAACATGAATAATTCTCAACAACAAAAAACAATAATGGGCGGGGGGGATAAAGGAATGGATAGAGGAGGAGAGAGAAAAGAGGACGAGGTAGGAGACATGGAGCAGGAGGACGTTATTACGATAATCTTGGAAGCAACAAAAAAGGTTGGTGAAATATATAGAAGCAGTGGAAATCTGAACAAGGAAATAAGGCAGGAAGCAGATGCTGAAATTAGGGGTATCGAAAAAAGGATAAGAGGCATGCTAGAAGGCAAGGGGATAGGGAAGGAAGAGGAGGATTTAGAGATCATGACGGAATGGTCTAGCAAAATGCAGGGAATAATTGGGAAAGTTGGGGGGTGTAAGGGATTTAGCAGGGCGCTAAGGGAGGAAATGACTAGGGAATGGAAAAAGGGGTCCAAAAAAGCACACGATTGGACACAAATTAGGTCGCTAGGTGACGTGGAAGGAAAGGAGGATAGAATGGAGGAGGAAGGGACGGATAAGGAAATGGAGGTCGAGGGGGAAGGAGACAAAGGTAAGGAAGGGAAAAGGAAAAGAGCAGATAGGGGTAGTGAGGGCTCGGGGGGATCCACGACAGAGGGGACACCGCCGGGGAAAAAAAGGAGTAGGGAAGGGCCAGAGGAAAGTAGAGAAGAGGATAGGACGGGGCAGAATAGGAAAAATGAAGATTTTAAAACCGAGGCAATACGGATACGCGTGCAGGTGGAAAAGGGAGAGAGTTTCGAAGGTGTATTGAGGGAAATAAAAAAAAGAGTTAGGATAGGAAACGTGAACATTAGGGGGGTAAGGAAGGTTAGGGGATCAGAGGACATTTTAATAGTGTTAGAAGGGGAAAGGGACAGGAAGATCCTGGAAGGAAGGATAGAAGACACAGGAATGACAATAATAAAGATAGGGAAGAGGAAGGGCAGGATTTTCGTCCAGAACATCGAACAAACTGTAACAGAAGAAGAGATCGAAAAGGAAATACAGAGGCAGGTGGGGAGCGAGGAGGCGAAGGTGCTCTTCATAAGAAACGGAAACATGGGGAACAAGAACGCATGCGTAGCAATGGAGGAAGAGGCAGCTAGGGATGCGGTGCAAAAGGGGTGGATCAGGATAGGCTGGAGTAGGTGTAGGGTTAGCAAATATGAAGCCAGATACAAATGCTTCCAGTGCGGAGGGATAGGGCACACAAGGGTGCAATGCAAAAGCCAGGAGAAGCTTTGCTACAAATGCGGCTCACCGGGACATGATGCGAAGGAGTGCAAGGAGAAGGAGGTAGTGGAGGAAAGGAGGGGTGTGCCAGTGGAGGGCAGAAGAGAGGCGATGGAGGAGATGATAGCAAAAGAGATAGGGAATATGAGGAGACAACTGGGAATAAGGATGGAGGAAACAAATGCGGAAACTAGTATAGGAAAAAAGGGGACAAGAACAATTGGGACACAGACGGAGGAAAGGGGGGGGGAAGGAACATGGGCGCAAAGGGTAGGACAAGGGGTAATGCAGGGAAGGAGACAAGCGATCGTGCAAAAGGAAGTGGGGAAAAGGGAAGGAGACATAAAAAATAGAAAGAGTGCGGCGGTCCTAGTAAGGACCGAAAAAAGATACGAGGAGGCAATAAAAGAGCTCAAAGAAAAAATAGGATCTCCCGGCAAAACCAACATAAAAAGTGTAAGGAAGACAAGGACGGGAGGGATACTGTTTGAAATAGACGACCCGGAGGAAGCAAGGAAATGGGGGAATCATATCGAAAGGGAGATGGGAAACGAGGTTAAAGTTACCCAGCTTAGGGAAAGGGAGGGTATCAGAATCAGGGGGATAGAAGGGACAGTAGAAAAGGAGGAAATAATAAAATGCATTATACAGGCGGGAAGGCTAGATGAGGAGGAAGGGAAGCAGGTTGAGGTGGTTAGGCTAATAGTCGAACCATGGATGGATAAAACAGCCCTAGTTAAGCTGCCAAGAAAGGTGGCGGAGGAGCTCTGTGAGACGGGGAAGTTAAGAATAGGGTGGACGATTGGCAGGGTCACGAGGATGCCAAGGTTAATGGTTAGGTGCTGGAAGTGCGGAAGGAATGGGCATGGGTCCATGGAGTGTAGGAAGGATGAAGGGGTTACGCAGATGGACAAAGCCATAGAGGAAGCTTTAAGGGATATAAGGGGATTGGAACGGGTAGAAAAAGGAGGCTCAGAGGAAAAAGGAGAGAAGGGAAGGGAGAAATGCGAAGAAGTACGAGGAACACAGCTGCAAAAGGAGGACTGGACGACAGTAAGAAAAAAAAGTAGGCAAAATACGGCATAGAAAGGGAAAGCAGGAATTGCAACAACCAAAAAAGGAGATTAGGATAATACAGATAAACCTAAACAACTCAGCAGTAGCAATGGAAGGCTTACTGCAATTTATGGAAGAAGAGCGGATTGACCTTGCAATTATCAGCGAACCACCTATTAATAAAAAAGGGGGAATGTGGATAATAAGCGAGGATGGAAAATCGGCCATACTTATAAGAACAAATAAAAAAGCGGTGAGAATAATAGAACAAACTAAAGGAAGGGTGGGAATCGAAATAGGGGGAGTTCTGATTTTTAGCGCGTATTTTTCACCCAATAAAAGCCTCCAAGAATTCAGCAACTTTTGGGATGACACGATTACGGTAATCAAAAGACTCCAGAATACAGGCAAGAAAGAAATTATTATTGCAGGCGACTTTAATGCAAAAAACGAGCTTTGGAACGGCGGATGGGGAAGGGGGAATAGGAGAGGCGAAATAATTACAGAAGGATTAGGGTCACTAGGCATGGTCTGCTGTAATAAAGGTAGGAAACCAACCTGCAAAAAGGCGGCTGGATGTTCAGTGGTTGACATCACGTTGTCTTCTATGGAAATCGCGGGCAAAGTAAAGGACTGGTGCGTTCTGGACGAGGAAACGATGAGTGATCACGAATACATCAGGTACAGGATCGAGGATGCAACAACGGAAAGTGAGGCGGTGCAACAGGCAGAGGGAAGATGGGATGTCGCGAAAATGAACAAAAGAAAAGCGCAGGAACTAATCAAAGAAATGAAACAGCTAAGTATAGAGGGTACGGCAAGAGAAGTTGTCAGTAATTTTGAGGAAGAAATTTATAAAATCTGCGAGGCATCCATGCCTAAGAAAAAAGTTGGGGGGAAGCGCAACCGCTATTGGTGGAGGAAGGAGATTGGAGAGTTAAGGACTCTATGTAAAAAAATTAAAAGAAAGATAGGGAAGGGAAAAAGAAATCAGATTCGGAGCGAAATGATGAAGGAATTGGAGAAATCCTACCAAGAGCAGAAAAGGAAACTCAAACAGGAAATAAGGAAAGCAAAAAAGGACGCATGGGAAAAACTGTTGAAGCAGGTTGGGGAAAACGTGTGGGGCACAGCATACCGGATAGTTAGGAAAAAGTTGAAAAAATTACAGCTGCCACTGACTCGAGATGAGGCACTAAAAACGATCGGGGAATTATTTCCGGAGGGACCAGGTTTAGGAGAAGAAAGAGAGCAGGGAATGAGGGAGGAAGGGTCGAGAGAGGTAGGGGAGGAAGAAATTAGGGAGATAGGAAGAAGCCTTAAAAATAAAAAGGCACCAGGCCCGGACGGAGTACCGAACGAGGTCCTGAAACTAGTTATAGCGTTAAGACCAGGCGAAGTTAAAAAAGTAATGGATAAATGCTTGGAAGAAAGGTGGTTTCCGGAGGAGTGGAAGATAAGCAGGGTTGTCCTGATCCCAAAGGGGGAGGGAACGGAAGAAGCGGAAAAAGGGGAGAAAAAATTTAGGCCCATTTGCCTGTTAAGCGCAATGGGGAAAATTTTAGAAAGGGTAATAGAGAATAGACTGCAGGGGACAATCAAAGGGAAAATTAGCGATCTACAGTATGGATTCAGAAGAGGTAGAGGTACGATAGAGGCTGTAGAAAGGGTAACGAAATTTATAAGGAACGGCTTAGATAAGGGAAGATACGTAGTGGGCGTATGCCTGGATATCAAAAACGCTTTTAACTCAGTCACATGGGAACAGATAATCAAAGGACTGAACGAAATGGGAGTAGGAGATGCGATAGGAAGCATTATTAGGAGTTACCTGCGAGATAGGAGGGCGGAATTATTTATAGAGGGGGGAAAGTTAGAATGGGAGGTTAAAAGGGGGGTTCCGCAGGGTTCGGTTCTTGGACCAACCCTGTGGAATATAGGATATAACAATATTTTAAAGGATAACGAACATGGAGGAATAATTTTATGCTACGCGGATGACACTATCTTTTTAGATGAAGGCAAGGACCTGGGAAAACTTATGACGAACGCAGAACGCAGGATCGGCGAATTAACGGAAAAAATTGAAAAATTAGGATTAGAAGTTGCACCGGAGAAAACGGAATTAGTTATATTCTCAAAAAAGAGATATAAATATGGCGAGAAAAGGGAAATTATGGTAAAAAATAGACTAATAAAGGCAGGAAAAAGCATGAAATACCTGGGTTTTATACTGGACGAAAAACTAACATTTATAAATCATATCCAAGTTGCGTACGGGAAAACCATAAAAGTTATGAACAATTTAGGAGCACTAATGGGAAATATTAAAGGACCGGAACAAGGAAAAAGGAAGCTAATTACAAGCGTAGGACAATCTATCTTTATGTACGGGGCACCGATATGGGCTGATAAAGTAGGAAAAGGTGAAAATTTAAAACTGACAAGGAAAATCTCTAGGCTTAGTGCGGTAAGAATCGCGGCTGCATATAGAACGATAGCGACAGAGGCAGCTGAAGTAATTGCAAGCAGTCCGCCAATCGAATTAGTAATAAAAATGAGAAAGGATAATTACGATAGATTAAAAAATTTAAATCTGGAAGATGTAAATAGGAAGGAAAGGAATAGTATTAGAGGAAGGGTTAAAAAGGAAGGAAACAGAGAAATGTTAACACAATGGCAAAGGAAATGGTCTATAGAAACGGGAAAGGCTATTAGGACAAAGGGATTAATTAAAAATATCGAGATGTGGGTAAATAGAAGACACGGTAATGTAGACTATTTTCTTACTCAATTCCTGTCCGGGCATGGTGCCTTTAACGAGTACCTGTATAAATTTAAAAAAAGGGAATCCCCTCTGTGTAGAAACTGCAATATAGTAGAAAATGCCGACCACGTGATTATGTTGTGTAGGAGATGGAGTCGTGAGAGAGGAAATATCGATAGGAGGGATAGTAGGGAACCCATAAGTTCTAAGAAATTGATAGAATTAGCGATAAGAAATAGAGAAAGTTGGGAATTAATGTCGAACGCAGTTAAAAGAATTCTACGCGCAAAGGAGATGGAGGAAAGGGAAATGGGCTTTTAGTACTAAAGGAGGGGCAAGGAAGGGGAAGGAATGGAACGATATTGAGAAGGGGAAGGGAAGAGAAGAAGGAAGGGTACTCTCAAGGCATGGAAGTACAGTTTAGTTTAATTCAAACCACCGAAGGAGAAAGGTCGGGAGTGCTCGATAAGATAGTACATACCAGTGCGGAGAGTCTAAACGTTTTAAATTAAAACTAGTTCTAGTGTGTACATTCTAAATATTTCTAAATACGTATTTATTGCTATAGTTATTTATTATTATCCAGTTACTATGTTATCTATTATTTATTTAATTAATTATTCAGTTTTTACCTATCTATTTAACTATTATCTAATTTTAACGGTCTGCAGGGAACTGTGTATAAAATATTAATTACGTGATACCGAATAGAACTGTAAGTGGTCTCATTAATTTTCATTAATTATCGATGTAATTGTGCGATTTTTAAATAATTTTAAAGAGTAACCTATAATAATCACATAGCGCGCAACGTCCGAAATCGAATGCTTAATTGTAATCCAAACCAAGAAAATAATAAGAATACCGAAGTTTAACGAAAAGCTAAAATTGTACTTGTAAAATAAGTGTGGCATAGTGAAAAGAAAGTGAAACCGGTTAAAACATAAAACAAATCATAATATAAAAAAAGTAATCACCGTTTAAAAATCTAGATACTAACGATTTAAATCTACAACGGTATAGGCGCAAGGAAAACGCGAAGAGTAAAACTACGTAATTAAATAAAGAAATTAAATTAAGCCATGCACGAGTTAAGCTAAGCGGATTAAAACCGGTTACTAATCCGTTAAATTTGAAATAGCAAGTGTTTGAATAAAAAAAACTGGTGAGAGACAGTAATGGTAATTCTATAAATACGGGTAAAAGAAAGAGACACATAGGACATGAGAGCAACAAGGACGCTAGGAAGGAGAGGTACGAGTATACAGAGAAAGTGGGATAAGGACGCAAACTGAAAATAGAACGAGGACAACAATATACCTGATATCCACGCCTGGGGAATGACAAAAGGAGACAGAAGAAGAACACGACAGTAACGGTAAGTCTTTTTACTATTTAAACATATGCCCGCATGCGTGAGGGTGTACGTATATGTGCATACATTTACATTTATGTACATATATATGATAAAAAAGGAAGCGGAAAGCAGAGTGGTAAATCAAAACGGCCAGTATCATACATTAAATTTAAATTTAAATACATTAAATTTAATTAAATCTAATTATTAATGCTAATTATTACTCTAGTCAATTATCTGGTATATTTTACAGTTATATCTAGTACTATATCCTACTTGATTTACTCTTCTCTGCTTTTGCTCTTGCTTTTATTTATTTATTTATTTATTTATTTATTTTGTCTTCTTTTCTTTTTTTATTTTATTTGACTTTATTTTATTTTATTTTATCTTATTTTATTTTACTTTATTTTATCCTACCTCGCTTACTAGTTACTCATTTACCGAATTACTTAATTGCTATATAAGTTAATTTTATTTATACGTCTACTATGGATTACCAGTTCTCTGAGGGTAACCTAGGTACCTGCCCTACTTTACTCTATGCTATATTTATCTTATTTATTTATCTATTTATTAGACTCTCAATACCTAAAAATAAGTCAATTCTTAAATACTTAAATCATAAATCAATTCTTTTTGTTATATATTCTATCCCAATTCTTGTCGTTATATATCCTATTTTACAGTATTATATATTCATTCCTATATTCTGGAGACCGTTCTTACTTTGCCGTATCGCAATCTACGTATTGTCTGTATATCACTTCACTTGATTTTACTGTCGTCCTATTCATAGATTTTGGATTTTTATTTCATAACGGTATTCTGTATTTTAATTGTAGACTTACCCTATATTGCAATAGGAAAAAAAAAAAAGAAAAAAAAAAGAATACGTGGGATCCGGGATTCGATCCTGGTCTGGAAGAGATTCTCGGCGCATGCGACAAAATGGCCGCCCGCCGGCCTCGTTATACAATATAACTTTGATAAGAGATTAAAGTGTTAATGGAACAAAATTAGCCTAGTTTTAGCCCCTTACTAGATTTTAATGACTGTTTTTAACAT
>NW_017101346.1:8416-9649 GCF_001263275.1 Habropoda laboriosa
CAGGATTTTGGCCTGCGCACTTAGATTTTGGCATTTTTTTCATTAGTAAAAAAAATTACTGCAAGCTAATTATTTTCGAATTCTATGCGTCCTACCGAAGCATATTATGCAATTTTTATACTTTTTTAAAAATTATTTCCATAATTAGCTGCGACTAATACATTGCCTCCGAACACCTTACCTGTTCTGTCTTATATACAATGCCTAGTCTAAATTTTTGAACTTATTTGAATTTATTTATTTATTTTTATTCTGTTGTGACTCATTCGAACTTTATTAACGTTATTCTAGTCAGTTTAAATTTACTCTATCTTGTTCAAGGTTACTTTATTTTATGGTTTGATACTTAACTTGCATTCCATCACAACTTATGTACTCAAGTATCTACTTATTCGGTTATTTATTTACTTAGTTATCAATTCTATTTATTTATCTTATTTATTTAACGTAATTAAACGATAAGGATACTGAAATATTGGAGCCTAAGCGTTATTTTAATAAGAATTTAATGTATTTTAATTCTTACTAAAATACATTGAAGTCAAAACGGTTGCCATATACCCTATAACACACGGCCGGTAAAACAGGACGATGTAGATAACTGTTTTAGGACTTATAATGTTGCATTATTCGGTTATTTATTTATTTATTCTAGCTAATTAAATGGTAAAGATACCGAAAATTGGAGACTAAGTGTTAGATGTAGATCTCCTTAGTAAAATATATTAAAGTTGTTTATTGGTCGAAACGATATCTACATAGCACACCGTCGGTAAAATAGGAAACGGTTACCAGATATCTAAATAGCATACCGTCGGCAAAATAGGATGATCTGGATAACTGTTTTAGCAATATAATCTTATGGTAATAAACTTATATCGGGAAGGAAATTAATTTTTAAATAAAATAAAGGATGTATAACCCCTCAGGGGCCGCGGAGCTGCAGGCCGCGGTACGGGTTTCACGATCCCGAGGTGCCCGAGTTGGCGTGAATGTGGAACGAATGGGAAAAAAAAAAAAAAAAAAAAAAAAAAAAAAAAAAAAAAAAAAAAAAAAAAAAAAAAAAAAAAAATGAAAGAGGAAACGAAAGTAACTTAAGGAGCAAATGTAATTTAAGGCGTGCATGTAATTTAAGGCGCGGATGGGAATGAAAGATTGAGCGAAAGAGGCTAGGTGTAAAATCGGCAACCTGGTGGGGTTGCCGAGAAAATTATAAAGGTAGAGTCCGCACGG
>NW_017101347.1:0-1122 GCF_001263275.1 Habropoda laboriosa
TCCACTTATCATATATTCACAATTTTCTCTGTTACAATATTCTTTTCCTGACATTTTCTACTCACACGAGAGTTCTCTCAAGAATACAAAACTACTTAGTGTTTCGAAAGCAACTGTTCCTCAGTAGAATCATTACGTATACATTCCAGAGCAAGTCTCGACACGTTTACTCTCAGACAGTTGAGCTATGCTCTCGATAGTCAAGCTCAGGGGTAATGTCCACTCGCGATAGTTTCACTTTCAAAATGGCACGTAGCTTCGCGTTTAGTTCGGTATAATAGAGAAAACGTTCCTGGCTCGAGTTTCTTACGTTCGGCTCGAATTTCTTATGTTTTGCTCGAGTTTCTTATGTTTCACTAGAAAAAAAACATCGCGAGCCTCGCGCAATGTTGGTGAGGTTGCTAGGCCCAAGATACATACTTGAGGGTCACTCACACGCCTAGGATTTTTCATAGAACTGCTTGCGTGTAGCAGGGAGCAGAAATCGACACGTACGCAGTTAGTGCTTACGGGCCTACCGAACGAGTGCGTCGACGAACGACGTTTGTACCGTGCTATCCTATTCTTGTAGAAAATTCAGTGCTCCCTCGAATAAAGCGGTTTTGATTGTGCGTGGATTTCGAATGAATTTACGTACTTAGCATATTCGTTCGTGTGAATTCAATGCCGCTGCATACAAGAAGTTAGTGCACCGAATTCAAATACACAACGAACAGCTCAGCTTGGGAGAAAAATCAAACGAGAAGCGTGTCTCTTTTCTCCATCAATCTTTCTTTTTTGTCATTTTTTTACTCGCATCAGAGTCTTCTCAAGAATACCAAACTGATTCGTGTTCACAAAACTCTTGTCTAACAGAAATATGATTACGTATCCCTTCCAGAGCAAGTCTAGACACGTTTACTCTCAGACAGTTGAGCTATGCTCTCGACAGTCAAGCTCAGGGGTAATGTCCACTCGCGAGATATACTCTCGAGAGCAAGTCGCGATAGTTTTACTTTCAAAATGACACGTAGCTTCGTGTTCAGTTCCCTATAATACCGACAACGACTCTGGTTCGAGTTTCTTATGTTTCGCTCGAATTTCTTATGTTTCACTAGCAAAAAATATCGCGAGCCTCGCGCA
>NW_017101348.1:0-480 GCF_001263275.1 Habropoda laboriosa
GCTACAAAGACGTTTTGCAGTACTGCAATCGAGTGTTTTCTTTTTATTTTGCATGTTTCGCCATGCAAAACGTGTTTTAACGAATATAAACTGAAATACTGTTGTTTTCCCGCGACAACCCGCGTTTTGCAGTACTGCAATCGAGTGTTTTCTTTTTATTTTGCATGTTTTGCCATGTAAAACGTGTTTTAACGAATATAAACTGAAATACTGCTGTTTTCTCGCTACAAAGACGTTGGGCAGTACTGCATAATGACTGTTTCCCCTTTATTTTGCATGTTCCGCCAAGTGAAACGAGTTTTAACGAATGTAAACTGAAACACTGCTTTTTCCCAAGACAACCCACGTTTTGCAGTCCTACGAACGACTGTTTACACTTTATTTTCTATGTTTCGCCACGTAAATCGTGTTTTAACAAATATAAACTGTACTAATGCTGTTTTCCCGCGACAACTCACGTTTTGCAGTACTACAAACGAC
>NW_017101349.1:0-879 GCF_001263275.1 Habropoda laboriosa
TGTACCCGATTAAAGAAGCGAATATACACATATAACGTCGCGCTTGGAGATGGTATTTCTGCGAGGTTTTCACGTAACGTACCTGTTCGATACTCGTACTCCAAATAGAGTTCGATTCTGCTGTGCATTCTGAACATCGTCTTCGAATATTCTCTCTATGATGGTGGGGGCAAATACATATAAGTAAATATTTCGACATTAAATATAATTCCTTCAGCAAAATGTATCCAACGAATTCTTACAATTTTTTGATTCCGAATATAAAGGTGTTATTGTTTCTTCAATATCACACACGGTGGCCGTGTTACTGTTAAACGAAGAGAATATACACATATGACGTCGGCTAGGCGATAGTATTCTTCGCGACATTCACATAATATACGGCGGCAATTATCGTTCTCCAAATGGCGTACTATTCTGTTATGTATTCTGGAGGGCGGCGTCGAATTTTAGAACTACGATGGTGGGGGAAAATACAGATAATTAAATATTTCGACTTTAAGAATAATACCGTCGGCTAAATGTATGCAATAAATCTTACAATTTTTCGACCCCGTATATAACGGTGTGCTTGGTTATTCAAAGCGCAAACAGTTCCGGTGATACTGTTAAACGAAGCGAATATACACATATAACATCGCACATGGTTAAAGTAGTTCTCCGCGACCTCCGCATACCATACTTTAACAATTCTCGTCCTCCAAATGGCGTACGGTTCTGCTATGCATTCTGGGCACCGGCGTCAAATTTTCGAACTACTTTGGTGGGGACAAATACAGAAAAGTTATTATTTCAACTTTGAAAATATTCCCTACAAATAAATGTTCCCAACGAATTCTTACCTTTTTTTGTTAACGAATACAAAGGTGTGGTTTGTTT
>NW_017101350.1:0-6251 GCF_001263275.1 Habropoda laboriosa
GTAGTTCGGAAATTCGACGCCGATGTCCAGAATGCATAGCAGATACGTACGCCATTTAGAGGATGTGAATCGTCCCAGTATGATATGCGAAGTTCCCGAAGTACTACTATAACCATGTGCGACGTTATCGGTGTATAATCGCTTCGTTTAACAGTAACACGGCAACCGTGTGAGATATTGAAGTACCTTGCACACTTTTGTATTCGGTATTAAAAAATGGTAACATTTCGTTGGTCACATTTAGTTTTAGGAATTATTTTTAACGTAGAAGTATTTAATTATATGTATTTTCCACCACATCGTAGTTCGAAAATTGGACGCCGGAGTCCAGAATGCATAGCAGAATCAAACACCATTTGAGTACGAATATCGCAGCAGTATGTTATGTTAATGACGCGAAGAACTACTAACGCCTAGCCGACGTTATATGTGTATATTATCTACAGTTAACAGTATGACCGGAACCGTTTGAGCTTTGAATAACAAAGCACACCTTTGTATTCCTTATCAAAAAATGGTAAGATTTCGTTGGTCACATTTAGTTTTAGGAATTAATATTAACGTCGAAATAATTAATTATATGTATTTTCCCTCAACATCGTAGTTCGAAAATTCGACGCCACGTCCAGAATGCATAGCAGAATCGTACGCCATTTAGGGTACGAGTGTTGCCGCAGTATATTCTGTGGATATCGCGAAGAACTCCTATTACCGAGCCGCGTTATATTTGTATATTCGCTTCGTTTAACAGTAACACGGGAACCGTTTGAGCTATCGAAAAAACAAACCACACCTTTGTATTCGGTTCCAACAAATGGTAAGGTTTCGTGGGGAACATTTACATGTTGGAATTCTGTCTAACGACGACATATTTAGTTATCTGTATTTTCCCCCACATCGTAGAGAGAAAATCCGACGCTGATGTCCAGAGTGCATAGCAGAATCGTACTCCATTTCGAGTACGCGATGCGTACCGATACCTTACGTGAAAATCGCGAAGAAATACTATCTCCAAGCCCGACGTTATATGTGTATATTCGCTTCGTTTAACAGTAACAGGGCAACGTTTGAGCTATTGAAAAAACAAACCACACCTTCGTTTTCGGTGCCAAAAAAAGGTAAGATTTCGTTGGGTACATTTAGTTTTAGGAATTATATTAAAAGTCGAAATACTTATATTACCTGTATTTTCCCCCTTATCGTAGTTCGAAAATTTGACGCCGGGGTCCAATATGCATAGCAGAACCGTACGCCATTTAGAGGACGTGAATCGTACCAGTATGATTAGCGAAGGTCTCGAAGTACTACTATATCCATGTGCGACGTTATAGATGTATATTCGCTTCGTTTAAAAGTAACACGGGAACCGTTTGAGATATTAAAAAAACAAACCAAGCCTTTGTGTTCGGTACCAAAAAATGGTAAGATTTCGTTGGTCACATTTAGTTTTAGGAATTATTATTAACGTGGAAATAATTATTTATCCGTATTTTCCCCCACCATCGTAGTTCGAAAATTCGGCGCCGAAGTCCAGAATGCATAGCAGAATCAAACACAATAAGAGTACGAATATCGCCGCAGTATGTTATGTGAAAGTCACGAAGAACTACTATCGCCTAGCCGACGTTATAGGTGTATATTCCCTTCGTTTAACAGTAACACGGCAAATGTGAGAGATATTGAAGAACCAAGCACAGCTTTATATTCGGGATCAAAAAATTGAAAGATATCGTTGGATACATTTAGCTGAAGGAATTATATTTAAATTCGAAATATTTAGTTGTCTGATTTCGTTTACGTGTATCAACGGAAACGTTTGAACTTTGAATAACAAAGCATACCTTTGGTTTCGGTACCAAAAACAGGCAAGATTTCGATGGGAACATTTATTTGTTAGAATTATTTCTAACGACGAAACATTTAATTATTTGTGTTTTCCCCACATCGTTGTTCGAAAATTCGACGCCGGGGTCCAGAATGCATAGCAGAACCGTACGCCATTTGGAGGACAAGAATTGTCAAAGTATGATATGGGAAGGTCGCGAAGAACTACTATAACCATGTGCGGCGTTACATGTGTATATTCGCTTCGTTTAACAGTAACACCGGTACCGTTTGTGGTTTGAATAACAAAGCACTGCTTTATATTCGGGGTCGAAAAATTGTAAGATTTATTGTATACATTTATCTGAAGGAATTATTTTTAAAGTCGAAATATATTGTTATCTGTATTTGCCCCCACCATCATAGGGAGAGAATTCGACGCCGATATCCAGATTGCCTAGGAGAATCGAACTCCATTTAGAGTACGCTTATCGTACCAGTACGTTGCGTGAAAATCGCGAAGGACAACTATCACCTAGTCGGCGTTACATTAGTATATTCGCTTCGTTTAAGAGTAACACGGGAAATTTTTGAGCTATTGAAAAAACAAACAACACCTTTGTATTCGGTACCAAAAAAGGTAAGGTTTCGTTGATCACATTTAGTTTGAGGAACTATATTTAACGTCGAAATATTTAATTATCCGAATCTTACCCCACCATCGTAGTTCTTATAATCGACGCTGGCGTCCAGAATGCATACCAGCACCGTACGCCATTTAGAGGAAGAGAATCGTCACGGTATGATTTGCGAAGGTCGCGAAGAACTACTATAACCATGTGCGACGTTATATGTGTATATTCGCTTCGTTTAACAGTAACAAAGCAACCGTGTGAGCTATTGAAATAACAAACCCAAACTTTGTATTCGGTACCAAAAAAAGGTAGTAGTTCTTTGGTCACATTTAGTTTTAGCAATTATTTTTACGTCGAAAAATTTAATTATCTGAATGTTCTCTCACATCGTCGTTCGAAAATTCGTCGCCGGTGTCCAGAATGCATAGCAAAACCGTACTACATTTCGAGAACGAGTATCGTACCAGTAAGTTACGTGAAAATCGCCAAGGAATACTATCTCCAAGCGAGACGTTTTATGTGTAAATTCGCTTCTTTAATAGTAACACGGGAACCGTTTGCGCTATTGAAAAAGCAAACCACAATTTTGTATTCATTACCAAAAAAGGTATGGTTTCGTTGGTCACATTTAGTTTGAGGAATTCGTATTAACGTCGAAATATTTAATTATCTGTGCTTTCCCCCACCATCGTAGTTCGAAAATTCGACGCCGACGTCCAGAAATCATAGCAGAATCAAACACCATTTAGAGTACGAATATCTCCGCAGTATGTTTCGTGTAAGTCGTGAAGAACTACTATCGGCTAGGCGAAGTTATATGTGTATAATCGCTTCGTTTAACAGTAACATCAGCACCGTTTGAGCTTTGAATAACAAAGCACACATTTGTATTCGGTATCAAAAAATTATAATATCTCGATGTATACATTTAGCTGAAGGAATTAGTTTTAATGTCGATATATTTAATTATATGTGTTTGCCCCCACCATCTTATTTCGAAAATTCGACGCCGATGTCCAGAATGCATAACAGAATAAACACCATTAGAGAACGAATATCGCCGCAGTTTGTGTTGTGAAAGTCGCGAAGAACTACTATCGCCTAGCAGATGTTATAGGTGTATATTCGCTTCGTATAACGGTAACACGGCAACCGTGTGAGATATTGAAGAACCTAGCACACATTTGCATTCGGTATTAAAAAATGATAACATTTAGTTGGTCACATTTAGTTTTAGGAATTATTTTTAAAGTCGAATTATTTAGTTATCTGTATTTGCCCCCACCATCGTAGAGAGAGAATTCGACGCCGATGTCCTGAATTCATAGCAGAATCATACTACATTTAGAGTACGACTATCGTACCGGTACATTACGTGAAAGTCGCGAAGAAATACCATCTCCAAGTCCGACGTTGTATGTGTATATTCGCTTCGTTTAACAGTAACACGGGAACCGTTTGTGCTATTGGAAAAACAAACCACACCTTCGTTTTCCGTATCAAAAAAGGGTAAGATTTCGTTGGGAACATTTATTTGTAGGGAATATTTTTAAAGTCTCAATATTTAGTTATCTGTATTTGCCCCCATCATCGTACAGAGAGAATTCGACGCCGCTGTCCAGAATGCATTGCAGAAACGTAATCTATTATGAGTACGATTATCGTACTGGTACGTTACGTGAAAATCTCGAAGAAATACTAAGTCCACGCGCGACGTTATAGGTGTATATTCGCTTCCTTTAACAGTAACACGACAACCGTGTGAGATATTGAAGAACCTAGCACACATTTGCATTCGGTATTAAAAAATGATAACATTTAGATGGTCACATTTAGTTTTAGGAATTATTTTTAAAGTCGAAATATTTAGTTATCTGTATTTTCCCCCACCATCGTAGTTCGAAAATTCGACGCCGATGTCGAGAATGCATAGCAGAATCGTACTCCATTTAGAGTACGAGCATCGTACCGGTACGTTAGGTGATATTCGCGAGAAATACTCTCTCCAAGCTCGACGTTATAGGTGTATATTCGCAACGATTTACAGTAACACGGGAAACGTTTGAGCTATTGAAAAAACAAACCACACCTTTGTATTCGGTACCAAAAAAGGTAAGATTTCGTTGAGAACATATATTTGTTGGAATAATTATTAACGTCGAAATATTTAATTATCTGTATTTTCCCCCATACCGTAATTCGAAAATTCGACGCCGGCGTCCAGAATGCACAGCAGAATCGTACTCCATTTAGAGTACGAGTATCGTACCGTTACGTTACGTGAAAATCGCGAAGAAATACTATCTCCAAGCGCGACGTTATAGGTGTATATTCGCTTCGTTTTACAGTAACACTGGAAACGTTTGAGATATTGAAATAACAGGCCACATCTTTGTATTCGGTACCAAAAAAGGTAAGATTTCGTTATTCACATTTAGTTTTAGGAATTATATTTAACGTCGAAATATATAATTATTTGTATGTTCCACCACATCGTAGTTCGAAAATTCGGCTCCGATGTCCAGAATGTATTGCAGAAATGTACTCCATTTAGTGTAAGAGTACCGTACCTGAACGTTACGTGAAAACCGTGAAGAAATAACATCTCAAAGCGTGACGTTATATGTATATATTCGCTTCGTTTAACAGTAACACGGGAACAGTTTGGCTCTTGAAAAAACAAACCACAACTTTGTATTCGGTACCAAAACAAGAGAAGATATCGATGGGAACATTTAGTTGTTGGAATTATTTCTAACCACGAAATATTTTATTATTTGTCTTTTCCACCACATCGTAGGTCGAAAATTCGACGCCGGCGTACCGAATGCCTAGCATAACCGTGCGGCATTTAGAGGACATGAATCGTCCCAGTATGATATGGGAAGGTTGCGAAGAACTACTATAACCGTGTGCGACGTTATAGGTGTATATTCGTTTCGGTTAGCAGTAACACGGCAACCGTGTGAGATATTGAAGAACCAAGCACAACTTCGTATTCGTCACCAAAAAGAGGCAAGATTTCGATGGTCACATTTAGTATTAGGAATTATTTTTAAAGTGGAAATATATAGTTATCTGTATTTGCCACTACCATCGTAGAGAGAAAATTCAACGCCGATGTCCAGAATGCATAGCAGAAATGTACTCCATTCAGAGTACGAGTACCGTACTGGTACGTTACGTGAAAATCGCGAAGAACTACTATAACCGTGTGGGACGTTATAGGTGTATATTCGCTTCGTTTAACAGTAACATCGGCACCGTTTTAACAAAGCACACCTTTGTATTCGGAATCCAAAAAAGGTAGGATTTCGTTGGATACATTTAGCTGAAGGAATAATTTTTAAACTGAAATATTTCATTAATTGTATTTGCCCACACCATCGTTGTTCTTATATACGAAGCCGTGGTCCAGAATGCATAGCAGAATCGTACGGCATTTAAAGTACGACAATTGCCGCAGTAGGTTAGGTGAAAGTCGCGAAGAACTGCTATCGCCTAGCCGATGTTATAGGTGTATATTCCCTTCGTTTAATAGTTACACGGGAACCGTTTGAGCTATTGAAAATACAAACCACACCTTCGTTTTCGGTACCAATAAAAGGTAAGATTTCGGTGGGAACATTTATTTGTTGGAATTATTTCTAACAACGAAATATTTTATTATTTGTGTTTTCCCCCACATCGTAGTTCGAAAATTCGACGCCGGCGTCCAGAATGCACAGCAGAATCGTACTCCATTTAGAGTACGAGTATCGTACCGTTACGTTACGTGAAAATCGCGAAGAA
>NW_017101350.1:10835-11663 GCF_001263275.1 Habropoda laboriosa
TTCGGTATCAAGATATGTTAAGATTCAGTTGGTCACATTTAGTATTAGGATTTATTATTAACGTCGAAATATTTAATTAACTGTATTTTCCCCCACCATCGTAGTTCGAAAATTCGTCGCCGACGTCCAGAATGCATAGCAGAACTGTACGCCATTTGGAGGACGAGAATCGTCCAGTATGATATGGGAAGGTAGTGACGAACAACTTTAACCATGTGCGGCGTTATAGGTGTATATTCGCTTCGTTTAACAGTAACAACGGAAACGTTTGAACTTTGAATAACAGAGCAAACCTTTGTATTCTGTATCCAAAAATGGTAAGATATCGATGGTCACATTTAGATTTAGGAATTAATATTAACGTGAAATATTTAGTTATCGGTATTTTCGCCCAAAATCGTTGTTCGAAAATTAGACGCCGGCGTCCAGAATGCACAGCAGAAATGTACTCCAATTATAGTACGAGTTCCGTCCCGGTTCTTAACGTGAAAATCGCGAAGAAATCAATTTCCTAGTGCGTCGTTAGAGGTGTATATTCGCATCGTTTGACAGTAACACCGGATCCACTTGAGCTATTGAAAAAACACACCACAACTTTGTATTCGACAACATAAAAAGGTAAGATTTCGTTGTCCCCTTTAGTTTTAGGAATTACTGTTAACGTCGAAATATTTATTTATCTGTATTTCCCCCCCACTTCGTAGTTCGAAAATTCGACGCCGATGTCCAGAATGCATAGCAGAATCAAACACAATTAGAGTACGAAAATCGCCGCAGTATGTTATGTGAAAGTCGCGAGGAACTACTATCGCCTAGCCGACGTTATAG
>NW_017101351.1:0-2776 GCF_001263275.1 Habropoda laboriosa
AACAAACCACACCTTTGCGTTCGGTATCAAAAAAGGGGAATATTTCGTTGGGAACATTTATTTTTTGGACTTATTTCTAACGTCGATATATTTAATTATTTGTATTTTCCCCCACCTCGTAGATAGAAAATTCGACGCCGGCATCCAGCATGCATAGCAGAACCGTGCGCCATTTAGAGAAAGTGAATCGTCCCAGTATGATATGCGAAGGCCGCGAAGAACTACTATAACCATGTGCGGCGTTACATGTGTATATTCGCATCGTTTAACAGTAACAGGGCAACGTTTGTGCTGTTTCGTAGGCAGTCTAGCCGACACGGCGGCGCCGAGATATCCGCCTAGAGCTCATCCCCTTGAGATAAAGTAAAAGAACGCACTTCGGTCTCATGGGAGAATTAGTGCACCCACCACCCAAAAAGTACAAATTTTGGAGTATATAAGGGAATGATTTTCGGGGCTCAGGGGCAGTCACAGTTCAGAGTTACCCTGAACGTTAAAGTAGCACAGAATCTGTATAGTCGTCGTTCGACACGTGCAAGATCGGGCTCAATTCCCTTTCGAGCAACTCAGTATAATACTAAATTCGTAAGTGTCAACTAGACATACTTGTCTACGACGTCCCCACATACTCACCGTGTGAAGACGAGAAGGAAGATTCTTGCTCAGCCAAGAATCAACCATTGTAATTCATATTTAAACATTGTAATCTTATTGTAACCACAATTGAATATTATTAGAATATAGTTGTTGTAGAATTGCTTAGCCTATATTCAATTAACCATCTCCTCGTAACATTAGTAACGGAATTGCTAGACTCACAAAGGATATATCTTAACCGCTCGAGGTATATCCGACATTACGGTACGTACTGTCCTCACAATTACCAAACCTTGTCCATCCTTTGGAGAACGGCGTATATACCACGTACGCCGACGGATCCAATCCTATCGGACTGGTTGGAGAACGACGTATATACCAGGTACGTTGAATGATCTGACCGGTCCACCAACCTCTTGTCGTTTACCACACACCAACCATTTCCATCCTTTGGAGAACTGCGTATATACCACGTACGCCGACGGTTCCAATCCTATTAGACTTGTTGGAGAACGACGTAGAACCACATACGTTGAATGTTCTGACCGATCCACCGCAAACCATGCCAACGACGTGTTAACAACGCACGTTGAACCTCCAACCTTTTCCATCCTTTGGAGAACGGCGTATATACCACGTACGACGACGGTTCCAATTCTATCGGACTTGTTGGAGAACGACGTAGAACCACATACGTTGAATGTTCTGACCGGTCCACCGCAAACCTTGTCAACGACGTGTTAACAACACACGTTGAACCTCCAACCTTTTCCATCCTATGGAGAACGGCGTATATACAACGTACGCCGACGGTTCCAATCCTGTGGGATTCGTTGTCAACCACGTATCACCCTCATACGGTGAACGTTTTGACCGAACCACAAACCCAAACAAGTTTTACGCTCCATGTGCGGACAATACCGCGTAAACCCGTAACAGAGCTATTGAAAAAACAAAGTACACCTTTGTATTCGGTATCAAGAAATGTTAAGATTCAGTTGGTCACATTTAGTTTTAGGATTTCTTATTAACGTCGAAATATTTAATTATCTGTATTTCCCCCATACCGTAGTTCGAAAATTCGCCGCCGATGTCCAGAATGCACAGCAGAATCGAACTCCATTTAGAGTACGAGTACCGTACCGGTACGTTATGTGAAAATCGACAGGAAATACTATCTCCAAGCGTGACGTTATATGTGTATATTCGCTTCGTTTAACAGAAACACGGGAACCGTTTGAGCTATTGAAAGAACAAACCACACCTTTCTATTCGGTACCAAAAAATGGTAAGGTTTAGTTCGGAACATTTATTTATTGGAATTATTTCTAACGATGAAATATATAATAATGTGTATTTTCCTCCACATCGTTGTTCGAAAATTCGACGCCGGCGTCCAATAAGCATTACTGAACCGTACGCCATTTAGAGGATGAGAATCGTCGCAGTATGTTTTCGAGGGTCGCGCAGAATTACCATCTCCAAGTGCGACGTTATATGTCTATATTCGCTTAGTTTAACAGTATCACGGGAACCCTCTGAGCTATTGAAAAAAAAAACAACACCTTCATATTCGGTACCAAAAAATGGTAAGATTTCGTGGGGAACATTTATTTGTAGGGAATATTTTAACGCGGAAATATTTAATTATCTGTATTTTCCCCCACATCGTAGTTCGACAACTGTACGCCGGAGTACAGAATGCATAGCAGAAACGTACTCCATTAGGAGTACGATTATCGTCCCGGTACGTTATGTGAAAATCGACAGGAAATACTATCTCCAAGCGTGACGTTATATGTGTATATTCGCTTCGTTTAACAGAAACACGGGAACCGTTTGAGCTATTGAAAAAATTAACCACAAATTTGTATTCGGTACCAAAGAGAGGTAAGACTTCGTTGGTCACATTTTGTTTTAGGAATCATTTCTAAAGACGAAGCATTTAATTATTTATAATTTCCGCTACATCGTAGTTCGAAAATTCTTGACAGTAACACGGGAACCACTTGAGCTATTGAAGAAACACACCACAACTTTGTATTCGGTAACATAAAAGGGTAAGATTTCGATGTTCACCATTAGTTTTAGGAATTATTTTTAACGTCGAAATATATAATCATCTGTATTTTCCCCCACCTCGTAGTTCGAAATTTGGATGCCGGAGTCCACAATGCAT
>NW_017101351.1:4381-5390 GCF_001263275.1 Habropoda laboriosa
GCGTAGGCCATTTGGAGGACGAGAATCGTCCCAGTATGATATGGGAAGGTGGCGAAGAAATCCTTTATACATGTGCGACGTTATATGTGTATATTCGCTTCGTTTAACCGTTACACGGGAACCGTGTGAGATATTGAAGAACCAAGCACACCTTTGTATTCGGTAACAAAAAAAGGTAAGATAAAAAAAAAGTTTTAGGAATTATTATTAACGTCGAAACAATTAATTCTCTTTATTACCCCCACCATCGTAGTTCGAAAATTCGATGCGGACGTCCAGAATGCATAGCAGAATCAAATACCATTTGGGGGACGAATATCGCCGCAGTAGGTTATGTGAATGTCGCGAAGAACTACTATTACCGAGCCGCGTTATATTTGTATATTCGCTTCGTTTAACAGTAACACGGCAACCGTGTGAGATATTGAAGAACCTAGCACACCTTCGTTTTCGATACCAAAAAAAGGTAAGATTTCGTTAGGAACAAATATGTAGAGGGAATATTTTTAATGTCGAAATATTTAATTATCTGTATTTTCCCCCAAATCGTAGTTCGAAATTTCGGCGCGGATGTCCTGACTGCATAGCAGAATCGTACTCCATTTAGAGTAAGAGTATCGTACATGTACGTTACGTGAAAATCGCTAAGAAATACTATCTTCAAGAGCGACGGTATATGTGAAAATTCGCTTCGTTTAACAGTATGGCCGGAACCGTTTGAGCCTTGAATAATAAACACACCTTTGTATTCTGTATCAAAAAATGGTTAGATTTCGTTGGTCACATTTTGTTTTAGGAGAATATTTTTAAAGTCGAAATATTTAATTATCTGTATTTGCCCCACTCATCGTAGTCCTAAAAGTCGACGCCGATGTCCAGAATGCATAGCAGAATAGTACCTCATGTAGAGTACGAGCATCGTACCGGTACGTTACGTGATAATCGTGATGAACTACTATCACCTAGCCGACGTTATATTTGTATATACTCTTTGTTTAACAGTAACACG
>NW_017101352.1:0-466 GCF_001263275.1 Habropoda laboriosa
GTATTTTCCCCCACATCGTATTTCGAAAATTCGACAACGGCGACCAGAATGCAAAGCAGAACCTGAGCCATTTAGAGGACACGAATCGTCCCAGTATGATATGCGAAGTTCCCGAAGTACTACTATATCCATGTGCGACGTTATATGTGTATATTCGCTTCGTATCACAGTAACACCGGAACCGTTTGAGCTTTGAATAACCAAGCACACCTTTATATTCGGGGTCGAAAAATTGGAAGATTTATTGCATACATTTAGCCGAAGGTATTATTTTTAAAGTCGAAATATTTAATTAACTGTATTTGCCCCCACAATCGTAGTTCTAAAATACGACGCCGTCGTCCAGAATGCATAGCAGAATCATACTCTATTTTGAGTATTAGAGGACGAGAATCGTCCCAGAAGCATATACGAATGTCGCGAAGTACTACTATAAACATGTGCGAAGTTATATGTGTACATTCGC
>NW_017101353.1:0-275 GCF_001263275.1 Habropoda laboriosa
AACACGATTTACGTGGCGAAACATGCAAAATAAAGAGAAGACAGTCATTTGTAGTACTGCAAAGGGCGGGTTGTCGCGGGAAAACAGCAGTATTACAGTTTATATTCGTTAGAACACGATTTACGTGGCGGAACATTCAAAATAAAGAGGAAACAGTCATTTTGCAGTACTGCAACACGTCTTTGTAGCGAGACAACAGCAGTATTCCAGTTTACATTTGTTAAAACACGATTTACGTGGCGAAACATGGAAAATAAAGAGAAAACAGTCGTTTG
>NW_017101353.1:2152-2504 GCF_001263275.1 Habropoda laboriosa
AACAGCTGTATTACAGTTTATATTTGTTAAAACACGATTTACGTGGCGAAACATGCATATTAAAGAGAAGACAGTCATTTTGCAGTACTGCAAAACGTGGTTTGTCGCGAGAATACATCAGTATTTCAGTTTATATTCGTTAAACCACGTTTTACGTGGCGGAATATGCAAAATAAAGAGGACAGAGTCATTTTGCTGTACTGCAAAACGTCTTTGTAGCGAGAAAACAGCAGTATTACAGTTTACATTTGTTAAAACACGATTTACGAGGCGAAAATAGCAAAATAATGAGGAAACAGTCATTTTGCAGTACCGCAAAACGTGGTTTGTCGCGAGAATACAGCAGTATTTC
>NW_017101354.1:0-303 GCF_001263275.1 Habropoda laboriosa
CAGTATTTCAGTTTACATTCGTTAAATCACGTTTTACGTGTCGAAAAATGCATCATAAACAGCCATCAGTCGTGTGCAGTAATGCAACAACGTGGTTTATCGCGAGAAAACAGCATTATTTCAGTTTACATTCGTTAAAATTCGTTTTACGCGGCGAAACAATCAAAATAAAGAGAAAACAGAAACGTGCAGTACTGCAAAACATGGTTTGTCGCGAGAAAACAGCAGTATTTCAGTTTTCATTCGTTAAAACTCGTTTACCGTGGCGAAACATGCAAAATTCAGAGAGAACAGTCGTGTGCA
>NW_017101355.1:0-264 GCF_001263275.1 Habropoda laboriosa
GTTTAACAGTAACACGTAAACCGTGTGAGCAATTGAAAAAACAAACCACAACTTTGTATTCGGAACCAAAAAACGGTAAGATTTCGTTGGTCACATTTAGTTTTAGAAACTATTTTTAACGTCGAAATAGTTAATTATCTGTATTTTCCCCCACATCGTAGTTCGAAAATTCGACGCCTATGTCCAGAATGCATAGCAGAAATGTACTCCAATTAGAGGACGAAAATCGTCCCAGTATGACAAGCGATGGTCGCGAAGAACTAC
>NW_017101356.1:0-1281 GCF_001263275.1 Habropoda laboriosa
GAATAACAAATCACATATTTGTATTCGGTATCAAAAAATGGTAAGACTTTCTTGGTCGCATTTTGTTTTAGGAATTATTTTGAAGTCGAAGCATTTAGTAATCTTTATTTGCCCCATCATCGTAGAAAGAAAATTCGACGCCGATGTCCAGAATGCATAGCAGAATCATACTACATTTCGAGTGCGAGAATTGTCCCAGTATGATATGCGAAGGTCGCGGAGAACTACTTTAACCATGTGCGACGTAATATCTGTATATTCGCATCGTTTAACAGTAACGCCAGAACCTTCTGAGCTTTGAATAACATAGCACACCTTTGTATTCGTTATCAAAAAATGGTAAGACTTCGTTGGTTACATTTAGTTTTAGGAATTTTAATTAACATCGAAATATTTAATTATCTGTGTTTGCCCCAATCATCGTACTTAGAAAATTCTTCGCCGATGTCAAGAATGCATTGCAGTATCGTACTCCATTTCGAGTTCGAGTATCGTACCGGTACGTTACGTGAAAATCGCAAAGAAATACTATCTCCAAGTGCGACGTTATAGGATATATATTCGCTTCGTTTAACAGTAACACGGCAACCGTGTGAGATATTGATGAACCAAGAACAGCTTTATATACGGAATCAAAAAATGGTAAGATTTCGTTGGTCACATTTAGTTTTAGGAACTATATTTAACGTCGAAATATTTAATTATCTGTTTTTTCCCCCAGCATCGTAGTTCTTATATTCGACGTAGGCGTCCAGAATGCATACCAGCACCGTACGCCATTTAGAGAAAGAGAATCGTCCCAGTATGATATGCGAAGGTCGCGAAGAACAACTATCTCCTTGCGCGACGTTATATGTGTAAATTCGCTACTTTTAAGGGGTACACCGGAACCGTTTGAGCTAATGAAAAAAGAAACCACAAATTTGTATTCGGTACCAGAAGAAGGTAAGATTTCGTTGGTCACATTTAGCAATAGAAACTATTTTTAACGCCGAAATATATAGTTATCTGTATTTGCCCCCACCATCGTAGAGAGAAAATTCGACGCCGGCGTCCAGAATGCATAGCAGAAGCGTTCTCCATTTAGAGGACGAGAATCGTACCAGTATGATATGCGAAGGTCGCGAGGAACTACTATAACCATGTGCGACGCTATACGTGTATATTCGCTTCGTTTAACAGTAACACGGGAACCTTTTGAGCTATTGAAGAACCAACCACAGCTTTATATTCGGGATCAAAAAATTGTAAGATTTATTGTATATATTTAGCTGAAGGAAT
>NW_017101357.1:0-4971 GCF_001263275.1 Habropoda laboriosa
AATTATTTCTTCGTTCATAATAATTCCTCAAACTAAATGTGACCAACGAAGTCTTACCTTTTTGTGATACCGAATACAAATTTCTGGTTTGGTTTTTCAATTGCTCAAACGGTTCCCGTGTTACTGTTAAACGAAGCGAATATACACATATGACGTCACGCTTGGAAATAGTATTTCTTCGCGACTTTCACGTAACGTACCTGTACTATACTAGTTCTCTAAAGGGAGTACGATTCTGCTATGCATTCTGGACATCGGCGCCGAATTTTAGATCTATGATGGTGGGGGAACTATATATTTCGACATTAATAATAATTCCTAAAACTAAATGTGACCAACGACATCTTACCATTTTTTGATACCGAATACAAAGTTGTGGTTTGTTAGTTCATTATCTCACACGTTTGCCGTGTTACTTTTAAACGAAGCTAATATACACATATAACATCGCAAATGGTTATAGTATTACTTCCGACCTTCGCTTATCATACTGGGACGTTTCAGGTCCTCTAAACGGCCATCGGTTCTGCTATGCATTCTGGATGCCGACGTCGACTTTTCTATCTACGATGTGGGGGAAAATACTAATAATTAAAAATTTCGTCGTTCCAAATAATTCCAACGAATAAATGTTCCCAACGAAGCCTTACCTTTTTTTGGTGCCGAATACAAAGTTGTGGTATGTTAGTTCATTATCTCACACGTTTGCCGTGTTACTGTTAAACGAAGCGAATATAAACATATACCGACGCGCTTGGAGATAGTATTTCTTTGCGATTTTCACGTAACGGACAGGTACGATTCTGCTATGCATTCGGGACGACGGCGTCGAATATAAGAACATCGAATTTTCGTACTACGATGTGGGCGAAAATACAGATAATTAAATATTTCGACTTTAAATAAAATTCCTTCAGCTAAATGCATCCAACGAAATCTTACAATTTTTTTGATCCCGAATATAAAGGTGTGCTTGGTTCTTCAATATCTCACACGGTTGCCGTGTTACTGTTAAACGAAGCGAATATACACATATACCGTCGCGTCTGGAGATAGTATTTCTTCGCGACTTTCACGCAACGTACTGGTACGATAATCGTACTCTAAATGGAGTACGATTCTGCTAGGCATTCTGGACATCGGCGTCGAATTTTCGAACTACGATGTAGGGGAAAATAAAGATTATTAAATATTTCGACATTAAATATAATTGCTTCAGCTAAATGTATACAATACATCTTAAAATTTATCGACCCCGAATATAAAGGTGTGCTTGGTCCTTCAATATCTCACACGGATGCCGTGTTGCTGCTAAACGAAGCGAATACACCACAATGACATCGGCAAGGCGATAGTAGTACTTCGCGAACTTCGCATATCATACTGGGACGATTCGTGTCCTGCAATGGCGTACAGTTCTGCTTTGCATTCTGGTCGCCGGCGTCGAATTTTCGAAAGACGATGTGGGGGAAAATACAGATAGTTAAATATTATGTCGTTAGTAATAATACTAACAATTAAATGTTCCCAACGAAATCTTACCATATTTTGGTACCCAAATCAAAGGTGTGGTTTGTATGTTTAATAGCTCAAATGGTTCCCGTGTTACTGTTAAAGGAAGCGAATATACACCTATAGCGTCGCTCTTGGAGATAGTATTTCTTCGCGATTTTCACGTAACGTACCGGTACGATACTCGTACTCGATATGGAGTACGATTCTGCTATGCATTCTGGACGTCGGCGTCGAATCTCTCTACGATGGTGGGGGCAAATACAGTTAACTAAATATTGCGACGATAAAAGTAATTCCTAAATCTAAATGTGGCCATCGAAAGCTTACCTTTTTTTGGTACCGAAAACAAAGGAGTGGTTTGTTTTTGCAATAGCTCAAACCGTTCCCGTGTTACTGTAAAACGAAGCGAATATGGACCTATATCGTCGCGCTTGGAGATAGTATTTCTTCGCGATTTTCACGTAACGTACCGATACGATATTCGACTTTATAAATAATTCCTTCAGATAAATGTTCACAATTAATCTTACAATTTTACGACGCCGAATATAAAGGTGTGCTTTGATATTTAAAGCTCAAACGGTGCCGATGTTACTGTTAAACGAAGCGAATATACACATATAACGTCGCACACGGTTATAGTATTTCTTCGCGACCTTTGCATATCATACTGGGACGATTCAGGTCCTTTAAATGGCGCATTGTTCTGCTATGCATTCTGGATGCCGGCGTCGTATTTTCTATCTACGATGTGGGGGAAAATACATATAATTAAATATTTCGACGTTAAAAATAATTCCTAAAACTAAATGTACCCTACGAAGTCTTACCATTTTTTGATACAGAATACCAAGGTGTGTTTATTATTCAAAGCTCAAACGGAACCGGCCTTTCTGATAAACGAAGCGAATATACACATATAAAGTCGCACATGGTAATAGTAGTACTTCGCTACCTTCGCATAACATACTGCGGCAATTGCCGTACTCTAAATGGCGTACGGTTCTGCTTTGCATTCTGGACGACGGCGTCGAATTTTCGTACTACGATGTGGGCGAAAATACTGATAATTAAATATTTCAACTTTAAATATAATTCCTTCAGCTCAATGTATCCAACGGAATCTTACAATTTTTCCTCCCTGAATATATAGGTGTGCTCTGTTATTCAAAGCTCAAACGATGGTGGGGGCAAATACAGATAATTAAATATTTCAACTTTAAATATAATTCCTTCAGCTCAATGTATCCAACGGAATCTTACAATTTTTCCTCCCTGAATATATAGGTGTGCTCTGTTATTCAAAGCTCAAACGATGGTGGGGGCAAATACAGATAATTAAATATTTCAACTTTAAATATAATTCCTTCAGCTCAATGTATCCAACGGAATCTTACAATTTTTCCTCCCTGAATATATAGGTGTGCTCTGTTATTCAAAGCTCAAACGATGGTGGGGGCAAATACAGATAATTAAATATTTCAACTTTAAATATAATTCCTTCAGCTCAATGTATCCAACGGAATCTTACAATTTTTCCTCCCTGAATATATAGGTGTGCTCTGTTATTCAAAGCTCAAACGATGGTGGGGGCAAATACAGATAATTAAATATTTCAACTTTAAATATAATTCCTTCAGCTCAATGTATCCAACGGAATCTTACAATTTTTCCTCCCTGAATATATAGGTGTGCTCTGTTATTCAAAGCTCAAACGATGGTGGGGGCAAATACAGATAATTAAATATTTCAACTTTAAATATAATTCCTTCAGCTCAATGTATCCAACGGAATCTTACAATTTTTCCTCCCTGAATATATAGGTGTGCTCTGTTATTCAAAGCTCAAACGATGGTGGGGGCAAATACAGATAATTAAATATTTCAACTTTAAATATAATTCCTTCAGCTCAATGTATCCAACGGAATCTTACAATTTTTCCTCCCTGAATATATAGGTGTGCTCTGTTATTCAAAGCTCAAACGATGGTGGGGGCAAATACAGATAATTAAATATTTCAACTTTAAATATAATTCCTTCAGCTCAATGTATCCAACGGAATCTTACAATTTTTCCTCCCTGAATATATAGGTGTGCTCTGTTATTCAAAGCTCAAACGATGGTGGGGGCAAATACAGATAATTAAATATTTCAACTTTAAATATAATTCCTTCAGCTCAATGTATCCAACGGAATCTTACAATTTTTCCTCCCTGAATATATAGGTGTGCTCTGTTATTCAAAGCTCAAACGATGGTGGGGGCAAATACAGATAATTAAATATTTCAACTTTAAATATAATTCCTTCAGCTCAATGTATCCAACGGAATCTTACAATTTTTCCTCCCTGAATATATAGGTGTGCTCTGTTATTCAAAGCTCAAACGATGGTGGGGGCAAATACAGATAATTAAATATTTCAACTTTAAATATAATTCCTTCAGCTCAATGTATCCAACGGAATCTTACAATTTTTTGATCCCGAATATAAAGGTGTGCGTGGATCTTCAATATCTCTCACGGTTGTCGTGTTACGGTTAAACGAAGCGAATATACACATACAACGTCGCGCTTGGAGATAGTATATCTTCGCGATTTTCACGTAACGTACGATACGATACTCGTACTCGAAATGGAGTACGATTCTGCTATGCATTCTGGACTTCGGCGTTGAATTTTCTCTCTACGATGGTGGGGGCAAATACAGATAACTCAATATATCGACTTTAAAAATAATTCCTAAAACTAAATGTGACAAACGAAATCTTACCATTACAAAGGTGTTGTTTGTTTGTTCAATAGCTAAAACGGTTCCCGTGTTACTGTTATACGAAGCGAATATACACCTATAACGTCACGATTGGAGATAGTATTTCTGCGCGGTTTTCACGTAACGTACCCGTGCGATGCTCGTACTCTAAATGGAGTACGATTATGGAATGCATTCTGGACATCGGCGTCGAATTTTCGGACTACGATGTGGGAGAAAATACAGATAATATAAATATTTCGATTTTAAATATAATTCCTTCAGCTGAATGTATGTAACGAAATCTTACATTTTATTCATCCCGATTATAAAGGTGTGCTTGGTTCTTCAATATCACACAGGGTTGCCGTGTTACTGTTAAACGAAACGAATATACACATATAACGTCGGCTACGCGATAGTAGTCCTTCGCCACTTTAACATAACCTACTGCGGCGATATTCGTACTCTAAATGGGGTTTGCTTCTGCTATGCATTCTGGACTCCGGGGTCGAATTTTCGAACTACGATGTGGGAGAAAATACAGATAATTAAATATTTCGACGTAAAAATAATTGCTAAAACTAAATGTGACCAAAGAAAACTTACAATTTTATGGTACCGAATACAAAGTTTGGGTTTGTGTTTTCAATAGCTCAAACAGTTCCCGTGTAACTGTTAAACGAAGCGAATATACAAATATAACG
>NW_017101357.1:6716-7003 GCF_001263275.1 Habropoda laboriosa
CGTGGTATATACGCCGTTCTCCAAAGGATGGAAAAGGTTGGAGGTTCAACGTTTGTTGTTAACACGTCGTTGGCAAGGTTTGCGGTGGACCCGTGAGAACATTCAACGCATGCGGTTCTACGTCGTTCTCCAAGAAGTCCGATAGGATTGGAACCGTCGTCGTACGTGGTATATTCGCCGTTCTCCATAGGATGGACCAGGTTGGTGTGTGGTAAACGACAAGGGGTTGGTGGACCGGTCAGAATATTCTACGTACGTGGTATATACGGTGTTCTCCAACCAGTCCG
>NW_017101358.1:0-552 GCF_001263275.1 Habropoda laboriosa
AAGGGTGCTTAATAAAAGGGGACAAATCGTTTTTCTTAAATCTTCTCATAAAGATAAATAATTTGGAGAAATAAAAAAGTTGTAATTTGCAGCGAACGAAAAATTGTCGTACAGTACCGGCCAGCTACTTAGTTGGTAGATTTGAAGGTCTAAGTAATAAATAATGTTAGTAAGAATCATTTAAAAATAGAATAGAACTTTTATCGCAGGTAAAGTGATCGATATTTTCTTGATCCGTACACTCCACGTGAGCCCAACCATTGCAGCTATGAAAACTAACTCTTCTCGTACGGAACACCAGCGTAAAGGTTAAAACGTCTTAGAACTCTGGTAATACTGAAGAAAAAAGAATCTCAGGGCTGTAGTATTCATTTGTTTTTCCATCAATAGCGCAGTCAACTAACAGTACAAGTGAGATCTAGCTTTGGCCGGTACTGCACGACTCTCCTCTACAGGTAAGTATACAGGGTGTCCCGTAAAGAGTGTAATACCCGGAAATGGGGTGTTGCTGGGGTGACTCTGAACAACTTTTTCCTTTACCAAAATGTTGTC
>NW_017101359.1:0-624 GCF_001263275.1 Habropoda laboriosa
ACCTTCAAAATAATTTCGAAATATTTTATTCGAAGCGGAGTAATCCAAGTACCGCTAATTGATAACTTATTTGATTGTATTTAAAAGAACCGAAAGCAGAATATTTAAAGTCTGATATTAAATGTCTAGCAAGCACCAGTAATAATATAAATGATTCACATTTGTTATAAAAGGAAAATTTCTAATATGTATATTTAAAATGAATTGTTATCCAGTCTATAGTATTGAAATGACTAAAATACAAATGTTTATTTCCCTAAACCTCAAAATAATTTCGAAATATTTTAATCGAAGCGGAGTATTCCAAGTGAGTATCGCTAATTGAAGAAATTATATTATTGTATTTAAAAGAACCGAAAGGAAAATATTCAATGTCTTATATTAAACGTCTAGCAAGTACCAGTATTTGGTAAAATGATTTATGTTTGTTATAAAAGGAAAATTTCTAATATGTACATTTAAAATGAATTGTTATTCAGTCTATTGTATTGAAATGACTAAAATACTATTTTCATTTCCCTAAATCGTCAAAATAATTTCGAATTATTTTATTCGAACCGAAGTATTCCAAGTGAGTATCGCTAATTGAAGAAATTATATTATTGTATTTAAAAGAAACGAAAG
>NW_017101360.1:0-615 GCF_001263275.1 Habropoda laboriosa
ATCGATGTTCGGAAATTCGACGCCGATGTCCAGAATGCTTAGCAGAATCGTACTCCATTTAGATTACGAGTGCCGAACCGGTACGTTACGTGAAAGTCGCGATGAAATAACATCTCTAATCGTGACGTTGTATGTGTATATTCGCATCGTTTAACAGTAACATCGGAACCGTTAGAGCTTTGTTTAACGAAGCACACCTTTATATTCGGTTTCAAAGAATGGTAAGATTTCGATGGTCACATTTAGCTTTAAGAATTATTTGTAACATCGAAATATTTAAATATCTGTATTCTCCCCCACATCTTAGTTCGAAATTTCGACGCCGATGTCCAGAATGCTTAGCAGAATCGTACTCCAATTAGAGTACGAGTATCGTACCTGTACGTTACGTGGAAATCGCGAAGAAATACTATCGCCTAGACGACGTTATATAAGTACTTTCGCTTCCTTTAACAGTAACTCTGGAACCGTTTGATCTATTGAAAAATAAAGCACACCTTTTTATTCGGTACCAAAAAAAGCTATGTATTAAGTACCAAAAAAAGACAAGACTTCGTTGGTCACATTTAGTTTTAGGAATTATTTTTAACGTCGAAATATTGAATTATCTGTATT
>NW_017101361.1:0-776 GCF_001263275.1 Habropoda laboriosa
GCTAGGTGATAGTAGTTCTTCGGGACTTTCACATAACATACTGGGGCGATACTAGTACTCTCACATGAGTACGTTTCTGCTCTGCATTCTGGATTTCGGCACCGAATTTTCGAAGTACGGTGTGGGGGAAAATACTGATAATTAAATATTTCGACGTTAATAATAAATCCCAAAACTAAATGTGACCAACTGAATCTTAATATTTCTTGATACCGAAAACAAAGGTGTGCTTTGTTTTTTCAATAGCTCAAACGTTGCCCTGTGCGGTCTTGTCCTCACATGGAGCGTAAAACTTGTTTGGGTTTGTAAATATTTCGACGTTAATAATAAATCCCAAAACTAAATGTGACCAACTGAATCTTAATATTTCTTGATACCGAAAACAAAGGTGTGCTTTGTTTTTTCAATAGCTCAAACGTTGCCCTGTTACTGTTAAGCGAAGCGAATATACACATATAACGTCGCTCATGGTTATCGTATTTCTTCGCGACCATCGCATATCATACTGGGACGATTCACGTCCTCTAAATGGCGCACGGTTCTGCTATGCAATCTGGATCCCGGTGTCGTATTTTCTATCTAAAAAGTGGGGGAATATACAAATAATTAGATATTTCGTCGTTGGAAATAATTCCAACAACTAAATGTTCCCAACGAAACCTTACCTTTTTTTGGTACCGAATACATAGTTGTGGTTTGTTTCTTCATTACCTCAAACGGATCCCGTGTATCAGTTAAACGAAGCGAATATACACATATAACGTCGCACATGGTTA
>NW_017101361.1:4624-5877 GCF_001263275.1 Habropoda laboriosa
TCGGCGTTCATAATAATTCCTCAACCTAAATGTGTCCAACGAAACCTTACCTTTTTTTGGTACCGAATTCAAAGGTATGGTTTGTTTATTCAATAGCTCAAACGGTTCCCGTGTTACCGTTAAACGAAGCGAATATAGACATATAACGTAGCGCTTGGAGATAGTATTTCTTCGCGATTTTCACTTAACGTACCGGTACCATACTCGTACTCTAAATGGAGTACGATTCTGCTATGTATTCTGCACGACGGCGTCGTATTTTAGAACTAAGATGTTGGGGGCAAACACAGATAATTAAATATTTCGACGTGAAAAATAATTTCTAAAACTAAATGGGACCAACGAAATATTACCTTTTCTTGATACCGAATACAAAGGTGTGCTTTGTTTTTTCAATAGCTCAAACGTTGCCCTGTTACTGTTAAGCGAAGCGAATATACAAATATTACGTCGGCTAGGTGAAAGTAGTTCTCCGCGACCTTCGCATATCATACTGGGACGATTCTCGTTCTCTAAATGGCCTACGGTTCTGCTATGCATATCGGACGCCGGTGTCGAATTTTCGAACTACGATGTGCGGGAAAATTCAGATAATTAAATATTTCGACTTTAGACATAATTACAACAAATAAACAGACCCAACCAAATCTGACCTTTTTTTGGTACCGAATACGAAGGAGTGGTTTGTTTTTTCAATAGCTCAAACGATGCCGGTGTTACTGTTAAACGATGCGAATATACACATATAACGTCGCACCTGGTTATAGTAGTTCTCCGCGACATTTGCATATCATACCTGGACGATTCTCGTCCTCTAAACGGCGTACGTTTCTGCTATTCATTCTGGACAACGGTGTCGAATTTTCGAAATTGGATGGTCGGGGAAAACACAGATATTTAAATATTTCGACGTTAATAATGATTCATAAGACTAAATGTCACCAAAGAAGTCTAAAATTTTTTGATGCCGAATACAAAGGTGTGCTTTCTTATTCAAAGCACAAACGGTTCTGGTCTTACTGTAAAACGAAGCAAATATACACGTATAACGTCGCGCATGGAGGTAGTAGTTCTTCGCGACTTCCACATAGCCTACTGCGGCGATATTAGAACTCTAAATGCTGTTTGATTCTGCTATGCATACTTGAGGTCGGCGTCGAATTTTCGAATTACGATGTTGGGGGCAAATGCAGATAATTAATTATTTCGACGTTAATAGTAATTTCAAAAACTAAATGAGACCAACGAAATCA
>NW_017101362.1:0-862 GCF_001263275.1 Habropoda laboriosa
TGATAACTAAATATTTCCGCTTTAAAGATATTCTCCCTAAATATTTGTTCCCAACGAAATCTTCCTTTTTTTTTGGTACCGAATACAAAAGTGTGATTTGTTTTTTCAATAGCTCAGACGGTTCCCGTTTTACTGTTAAACGAAGCGAATATACACATATAACGTCGGGCTTCTAGATGGTATTTCTTATCAATTTTCACATAACAAACTGCGGCGATATTCGTACTCTAAATGGTGTTTGATTCTGCTGTGCATTCTGGACGTCGGCGCTGAATCTTCGAACTACGATGTGCGGGAAAATTCAGATAATTAAATATTTCGTGGTTAGAAATAATTCCAACAAATAAATGTACCCAACGAAATCCTACTCTACCTTTTTTTATCACCGAATACAAGGGTGTGATATGTTTTTTCAATAGCTCACACGGTTCCATTGTTACTGTTAAACGAAGGGAATATACACCTACAACGTAGGCTAGGCGATAGTAGTCCTTCGCGACTTTAACATAACCTACTGCGGCGATATTCGTACTCTAAATGGGGGTTGATTCTGCAATGCATTCTGGACACCGGGGTCGAATTTTAGAACTACGATGTGGAAGAAAATACAAATATTTAAATATTTCGACGTAAAAATAATTGCTAAAACTAAATGGGACCAAAGAAATCTTTCCTTTTTTAGGTACACAATACAACGTTTGGGCTTGTTATTTCAATATACTCGGCTCCCGTGTTACCTTTAATCGAAGCGTATATGCACATATAAAGTCGCGCTAGGAGAAAGTATTTCTTCGCGATGTTCACGTAATGTACCGGTAAGATACTCGCACTCTGAATGGAGTACGATTCTGCTTTGAATTCT
>NW_017101363.1:0-391 GCF_001263275.1 Habropoda laboriosa
CAGGTCGATGTGGTATTTGCGGTAATCTATTGTCAAAGATGTTGTTGCTACTTGGAATTCGAAGTTGCCGTTGCATTCCACAAAAGAAAATCATTTGTAAGGAGTAGTACGAAGTGAAAACTTAAACGCACGTCAATCACAATTTCAACGCAATCAATTTGTTAAGGCGTATCCTGTAGCTGGATTTATGGCAGCAAGTCAAGTGGTCGCCGTCGCAGGCAAATATGGCTTTCTCAAAACACCACAAGTGTTTATTGTGTTGCCTGCGACACTTAGTCCCTAGAACCAGACCCTGCCATAAATCCTGGAGTCTCCGAACGGAAAATATAAAAGTGGCCCACGACTTTTGCCAACGTCGATGGGCCACTTGACTTTAACAAAGCCTAGAAAA
>NW_017101364.1:0-269 GCF_001263275.1 Habropoda laboriosa
AGAGAAAACTGTCGTTTACAGTACTGCAAAACGTGATTGTAGCTTGAAAACAGCAGTATTTCATTATATATTCGTCAAAACACGTTTTACGTGGCGAAACATGCAAAATAAAGCGAAAACAGTCGTTTGCACTACTGCAAAAGGTCTTTTTCGCGAAAATACGGCAGTATTTCAGTTTATATTCGTTAAAACACGTTTTACGTGGCAAAACATGCAAAATAAATAGAAAGCAATCGTTTGCAGTACTGCAAAACGTGATTGTAGCAAGA
>NW_017101365.1:0-536 GCF_001263275.1 Habropoda laboriosa
CTCCATTTAGAGTACGAGTATCGTACCGGTACGTTACGTGAAAATCGCGAAGAAATACTATCTGCAAGCTCGACGTTATATGTGTATATTCGCTTCATTTAACATTAACACGGCAACCGTGTGATCTATTGAAATAAGAAACCCAAACTTTGTATTCGGTACCAAAAAAAGGTAAGATTTCGTTGGTCACATATGGCTTTAGCAATTATTTTTAACGTCGAAATATTTAATTATCTGTATTTTCCTCCCTCATCGTAGTTCGAAAAAATGACGCCGCTGTCCAGAATGCATAGCAGAACCGTTCGCCATTTAGAGGACGTGAATAGTCCCAGTATGATATGCGAAGTTCGCGCAGAACTACTATAACCATGTGCGACGTTATATGTGTATATTCGCTTCGTTTAACGGTAAGACCAGAACTGCTTGAGCATTGAATAACAAAGCACACCTTTGTATTCGGTATCAAAAAAGGGACGATTTCGTTGGTCACATTAATTTTAGGAATTATAATTAACATCGAAATATTTAATTAGCTG
>NW_017101366.1:0-264 GCF_001263275.1 Habropoda laboriosa
CGACGTTTTATGTTTATATTCGCTTCATTCAACAGTAACACCGGAACTGTTTGAGCTTTCAATTGATCACATTTAGTTTTAGGAATTATTTTTAACGTAGAAATATGTAATTATCTGTGTTTTCCCCCACATTGTAGTTCGAAAATTGGACGCCGATGTCTAGAACGCATAGCAGAATCATACTCCATTTAGAGTACGAATATCGCCGCCGTAAGTTGTGTGAAAGTCGCGGAGAACTACTTTCGCCTAGCCGACGTTGCAGAT
>NW_017101367.1:0-284 GCF_001263275.1 Habropoda laboriosa
AACAGTAAGGCCGCAACCGTTTGAGCTTTGAATAACAAAGAACACCTTTGTATTCGGTATCAACATATGGAAATATTTCGTTGGTCACTTTTAGTTTTAGGAATTATTATTAATGTCGAAATATTTAGTAATCTGTATTTGCCCGAACAATCGTAGTTCTACAATTCGACGCCGTCGTCCAGTTGCATAGTAGAATCGTACGCCATTTAGAGTACGAGTACCGCCCCAGTAAGTTATGTGATAGTAGCGAAGAAATAATATCTCTTATCGTGACGTTATATGTG
>NW_017101368.1:0-231 GCF_001263275.1 Habropoda laboriosa
TTCAGCTAAATGTATCCAATGAAATCTTACCTTCTTTGGTACCGAATTCAAAGGTGTGGTTTGATTTTTCAATAGCTCACACGGTTGCCGTGTTTCTGTTAAACGAAGGGAATATAAAATTATAACATCGGCTAGGCTATAGTAGTTCTTCGGGACTTTCACATAACTTACTGGGGCGATACTCGTACTCTAAATGGCGTACGATTCTGCTATGCATTCTAGACATTGTCG
>NW_017101369.1:0-730 GCF_001263275.1 Habropoda laboriosa
GTTCTTAAGCTATTGAGCGCGAAAGGCACAAGCGGCAAAAAATTCTAATTAAGTGATTCTACCTTCGCGAGGATGGACGTTAAAGCATAAAATAGTAAATTAAATCCTAATCTCAAAAACAGCCTGTAGGTGCGATCGTGCCATAAACCTTTACTGAATGAATCCTAACATATTAAGTGGTGCGGTGAAATGTTGAATTGAAATCCACGTGCCTGTACACTTACGTTAAAGAAAAATGTCTCGTATTAACGTTGTAAATGAAAATGACAATCTAGTTGGATGGAAAGCGGAAAGCATTTTCGAAAATTCATTTATGCTCGTACGTACATGCGCGCAGTATAGTTTCTTTGCACGTTAAAATCCTGTTCGTATTCTTAAAAAGTAAACGAAAAACGTTCGAGTTGGTAAGCAATTTGCAATTCTATCGAATCGTGCCCGGCACACAATCTAGTTTTAACCAGGTCTAGAGCGTAGCGTGCACAGTAGTGCTTATTCGAATAAGTTTCTCTCTTATTCAAAACTGTTCTTTCGCGTTATTTTCTTGTTCGTTCAATTTTGAAAATCAAATACGTGTTTACAATGCGGATGCGTACCGGTTGCAGTGTTCAATTTTGATGCCGTTATTCCGTTATTCGTTCGCAATGTAAATTAACGAGAAGAAACACATGTCAGAGATTTTGTTTCGCTGATTTTTATGAAATTTTGCTACGTTGAAAATTTCAAAAAAAAA
>NW_017101370.1:0-954 GCF_001263275.1 Habropoda laboriosa
GTCCTCTAAATTGCGTACGGTTCTGCTATGCATATCGGACGCCGGCGTCGAATTTGCGAACTACGACGTGGGGGAAATTACAGATAATTAAATATTTCAACGCTAGAAATGATTGCTAAAACTAAATGTGACCAACGAAATCATACCTTTTTTTGGTACTTAATACGAAGTGTGTTTGTTATATCAACAGCTCACACGGTTGCCGTGTTACTGTTAAACGAAGCGAATATACACCTATAACGTCGGCTAGGCGATAGTAGTTCTTCGCGACATTAACATAACATATGCGGCAATTGTCGTACTCTAAATGGCGAACGATTCTGCTACGTATTCTGGACGATGGCGTTGAATTATCGAACTACAATGTGGGGGAAAATAAAAATAATTAAATATTTCGTCGTTAGAAATGATTCCAATAAATAAAAGTTCCCAACGAAACCTTACCTTTTTTTGGTACCGAATACAAGCTTGTGGTTCATTATTTCAATAGCTCAAACGTTTCCCGTGTAACTGTTAAACGAGGCGAATATACACATATAACGTCGGCTTGGCGATTGTAGTTCTTCGCAACTTTTACGTAACGTAACGGGACGGTTCTCGCACTCTAAAAGGGGTTCCATTCTTCTATGCATTCTGGACGCCGGCGTCGAAATATCGAACTACGAAGTGGTGGAAAATACAGTTTATTAAATATTTCGAGGTTATAAATATATTCTAAAACTAACTGATCCCTTATGTTAAGGTGTGCTTGGTTCTTCAATATCTCACACGGTTGCCGCGTTACCGTTAAACGAAGCGAATATATACAATTATAAGGTCGGCTAAGGTGATAGTAGTTCTTCGCGATTTTCACGTATCGTACCGGTACGATACTCGTACTCTAAGTGGAGTACGATTCTGCTATTCATTCTGACTCCGGCATCCAATTTTCGAACTACGATGGTGGGGGCAAAT
>NW_017101371.1:0-251 GCF_001263275.1 Habropoda laboriosa
AAGTATCTTTGCGCCGCTTCTTAGTGGCGCATACACGGCATCTCCTTCTTTTATCCATTTTTTAAAGAAAATGTTGGAAATCTGATGCACTGCTATATGCAAGCACAGGTATTTTGCCATCATAATTTAGTAATTTCTTGACAAGATCATTTCTAAAGACGAAGGAACTCATTTTGGAATGAACTTTGTTGTATAAATAACATGTATTCCAAATTGTAATGTTCAATATATGAAAAAAGAGTTTTATATAC
>NW_017101372.1:0-242 GCF_001263275.1 Habropoda laboriosa
GTTTGCCGAACGTAGACAAGGACAGCGAATAAAAGGTAAGGATGAAACGTGAGTCGAGGCAACTAGGTGATTTAAATACCAACTTTTTTAATTTTACGTTTTTTTATCCCGAAATTTTTATTAACATATTGATGAGATTTTTCTGATGAAAATGACATCAAACGTGACATAATTTGAGCAACATTTACTTATTAACACGTTCACTGTCATGCCAGATATTTCACTGTATTGAGATAAAACAA
>NW_017101373.1:0-520 GCF_001263275.1 Habropoda laboriosa
TTTCGTGCGACAACCCGCGTTTTGCAGTACTGCAAACGAATGTTATCTCTTTATTTTGCAGGTATGGCCACGTTAATCGTGTTCTAACGAATATAAACTGTAATACTGCAGTTTTCTCGCTACAAAGACGTTTTGCACTACTGCAAAATGACTGTCTCCTCTTTATTTTGCATGTTTCGCCACGTAAATCGTGTTTTAACGAATATAAACTGTAATACTGCAGTTTTCTCGCTACAAAGACGTTTTGCACTACTGCAAAATGACTGTCTCCTCTTTATTTTGCATGTTTCGCCACGTAAATCGTGTTTTAACGAATATAAACTGTAATACTGCTGTTTTCCCGCGACAGACCACGTTTTACTATACTGCGATCGACTGTTACGTATTTATTTGCATATTCCGCCACATAACACGTGTTTTAATGAATATAAACTATAATACTGCAATTTTCTCGCTCCAAAGACGTTCAGCACTACTGCAAAATGACTGTCTGCTCTTTATTTTGCATATTCCGCCACGT
>NW_017101374.1:0-6398 GCF_001263275.1 Habropoda laboriosa
CGGCTAGGCGATGGTATTTCTTCGCGCCTTCCACATAACTTACTGCGGCGATATTCGTACTCTTATGGAGATTGATTGTGCTATGCATTCTGGACGTGGCGTCGAATTTTCGAACTTCGATGGTGGGGGAAAATACCGATAATTAAATATTTCGACTTTAATAATGATTCATAAAACTAAATGTGACCAAAGAAATCTTACCTCTTTTTGGTACCGAATACAAGAGTGTGGTTGTTTTTTCAATAGCTCAAACGGTTCGCGTGTTACTGTTAAACGCAGCGTATATACACATATAAGGTCGCTCTAGGAAATTCTATTTCTTCACGATATGCACGTAACGTACCGAAACGATACTCGGACTTTAATTGTGGTACGATTCTGCTATGCATTCTGAACATCGGCGCCGTATTTTCGAAACTACGATGTGAGGGAAAATACTGATAATTAAATATTTCGACGTTAATAATAATACCGAAAACTAAATGTGACCAACGGAATCTTACCATTTTTTGATACCGAATACAAATGTGTGCTATGTTATTCAAATCTCAAACGGGTCCGGTTTTACTGTTAAACGAAGCGAATATATACCTATAACATTGGGCTTGGAGATAGTAGTTCTTCGCGATATTTACGTAACGTTCAGGTACGATACTCGTACTCTAAATGGAATACAATTCTGCTATGCATTCTGGACATCGGCGTCGAATTTTCGAACTACGATGATAGGGGCAAATCAGATAACTAAATATTTCGACATTAAAAATATTCCCTACAAATAAATGTTTCCAACGAACTCTTACCTATTTTTGTACCGAATACAAAGGTGTGCTTCGTTTTTTCAATTAGCACAAACGGTTCCCGTGTAACTCTTAAAGGAAGCAAATATACACATATAACATCGCACATGGTTATAGTAGTTCTTCGCAACTTTCGCATATCATACTGCGTCGATTCTCGACTTCTAAATGGCGTACGGTTCCACTATGCATTCTGGACGCTGGCGTCGAAAGTTCTATATAATTGTGTGGGAAAATACAAATAAGTAAATATTTCGTCGTTAGATATAATTCAAACAATTAAATGTTCCCAACGAATACTTAACTTTTTTTGGTACCAAATACAAAGTTGTGGTTTGTTATCTCAATATCTCACACGGCTGCCGTGTTACTGTTAAACGAATCGAACATACACATATAACGTCGCTTATGGAGATAGTATTTCTTCGCGATGTTCAGGTAACGTACCGGTATGATACTCGTACTTGAAATGGAGTACAATTCTGCTATGCATTCTGGACGTCGGGGTCGAGTATTCGAAATACGATGTTGGGGGAAAACACATATAATTAAATCCTACGTCGTTAAAAATAGTTCCTAAAGCTAAATGTGACCAACGAAATCTTGTCTCTTTTTGGTACCGAATACAAATGTGTGCTTTGTTATTCAAAGCTCAAACGATTACGGTGCACAGTTAATCGAAGCGAATATACACATATAACGTCGCACTTGGTTATAGTAGTTCTTCGCGACCTTCGCATATCATACTGGGACGATTCTCGTCCTCTAAATGGCGTACGGTTCTGCTAGGTATATTGGACGCCGGCGTCGAATTTTCGAACTACGATGTGGTTGAAAATACGAGTAATTAAATATTTCGTCGTTAGAAATAATTTGAATAAATAAAATTTCACACCGAAATCTTACCTTCTTTGGTACCGAATACAATGGTGTGCTTTGTTAATACAATAGCTCTCACGGTTCCCGTGTTACTGTTAAACGAAGCGAAAATACACCTATAACGTCGGCTAGGCGATAGTAGATATTCCAACTTTCACATATCATACTGCGGCAATTGTTGTACTCTAAATGGCGTCCGATTCTGCTATGCATTCTGGAGGACGGAGTCGAATATAAGAAGTATGATGGTGTGGGCAAAAACACTTAATGAAATAATTCGACGTTAAAACTAATTCCTAAATCTAAATGTGGCCATCGAAACCTTACCTTTTTTTGTTACCGAATACAAAGGTATGGTTTGTTTTTGCTATAGCTCAAACGGTTCCCGTGTTACTGTTAAACGAAGCGAATGTACCCCTATAACGTCGCACTTGGAGATAGTATATCTTTGCGATTTTCACGTGACATTATGGTACGTTACTCGTACTCTAAATGGAGTATGATTCTCCTATGCATTCTGGACAATGGCTCCGAATTTTTGAACTACGATGGCGGGGGCGAATACAGATAATTAAATATCTCGACGTTAAAAGTAATTTATAAAACTAAATGTGACCAACAATATCTTACCTTTTTGGGTAACGAATACAAATGAGTGCTTTGTTATTGAGTGCTCAAACGGTTCCGTTGTTAGTGTTAAACGTTGCGAATATACACATACACCGTCGCGCTTGGAGATATTATTTCTTCGCGATTTTCACGTAACGTACCGGTACGATACTCGTACTCAAAATAGCGTATGATTCTGCTATGCATTCTGGTCGCCGGCAACGAATTTTCTCTCTACGATGGTGGGGGCAAATACAGATAACTATATATTTCGACGTTAAAAATAGTTACTATAGCTAAATGTGACCAACGAAATCTTACCTTTGTTTGGTACCGAATGCAAAGGTGTGCTTTATTTTTTCAATAGCTCAAACGGTTCCGGTGTTACTGTTAATGGAAGCGAATATACACATATAATGTCGCACATGGTTATAGTAGTTCTACGCAACCATCGCATATCATACTGGGACGATTCCCCTTCTCTAAATGGCGTACGGTTCTTCCATGCATTCTGGTCGCCGGCGTAGAATTTTCGAACTGCGATGTGGGGGAAGACACAAATATTTAAATATTTCGTAGTTAGAAATAATTCCTTCAGCTAAATGTAACCAATGAAATCTTACCTTTTTTTGGTACCGAATACAAATCTGTGGTTTGTTTTTTCAATAGCTCAAACCGTTCCCGTGTTACTGTTAAACGAAGCGAGTATACACATATAACGTCGCACAAGGTTATATTACTTCTTCGCGACCATCGCATATCATACTGGGTCGATTCCCGTCCTCTTAATGGCGTACGGTTCTGCATTGCATTCTGGACGCCAGCGTCGAATTTTCGAATTACGGTGTGGGGGAAAATACAGATAATTAAATATTTCGACGTTAGAAATAATTCCAACAAATAAATGTTCCCAACGAAATCTTACCTTTTTTGGTACCGAATACAAAGTTTGGGTTTGTTATTTCAATAGATCACACGGTTCCCGTGTTAATGTTAAACGAAGCAAATATACACCTATTACGTCGCGCTTGGAGATAGTATATCTTTGCGATTTGCACGTAACGTAACGGTACGATACTGGTACTCGAAATGGAGTACGATTCTGCTATGCATTCTGACTCCGGCATCCAATTTTCGAACTACGATGGTGGGGGCAGATACAGATAATTCAATATTTCGACATTAAATATAATTTCTTCAGCTAAATGTATCCAACGAAATCTTACCTTTTTTTGGTACCGAATATAAAGTTGTGGTTTGTTATTTCAATAGCTCAAACGGTTCCCGTGTTAGTTAAACGAAGGGAATATACACATATAACGTCGCACATGGGTATTGTATTTCTCCGCGACCTTCGCATATCATACTGGGACAATGCTCGTCTTCTAAATGGCGTACGATTCTACTATGCATTCTTGACGACGGCGTCGGATTTTAAATCTAAGATCGTGGGGGAAAATACAGATAATTAATTATTTGGATGTTCATAATAATTCCAAAAACTAAATGTGACCAACGAAATCTTACCTCTTTTTGATACCGAATACAAAGGTGTGCTTTGTTATTCAAAACTCATATTTCGACGTTAGACATAATTACATCAAATAAATAGACCCAAACAAACCTGACCTTTTTTTGGTACCGAATACGATGGAGTGGTTTGTTTTTTCAATAGCTCAAACTATTCCGGTGTTACTGTTAACCGATGCGAATGTACACATATAACGTCGCACATGGTTATAGTAATTCTCCGCGTCCTTCGCATATCATACTGGGACGATTCTCGTCCTCTAAATGGCGTACGTTTCTGCTATGCATTCTGCACATCGGTGTCGAATTTCCGAACTACGATGGTGGGGACAAATACAGATAATTAAGTATTTCGACTTTAAATGTAATTCCTTCAGTTAAATGTATCCAACAAAATCTTAGAATTCTTTGGTCAGGTATATAAATGTGTGCTTGGATCTTCAATATCTCACACGGTTCCCGTGTTATTGTTAAACGAAGCGAATATACAAATATAACGTCGGCTAGGTGATAATAGTTCTTCGCGACTTTCACATAACATATTCCGGCAATTGTCGTACTCTAAATGGCGTACGATTCTGCTACGCCTTTAGGACGACGGCATTGAATTTTAGAACTACGATGATGGGTGCAAATACAGATAATTAAATATATCGACTTTAAAAATGATTCCTACAAATGAATGTTGCCAACGAAATCATACCTTTTTCTGGTACCGAATAAAAAGGTGTGGTTTGTTTTATCAATAGCTCCAACGGTTCCCGTGCTACGAAGCGAATATACACATATAACGGCGCACTTGGAGATAGTACTTCTTTGCGATTTTCACGTAACGTACCGGTACGATACTCGTACTCTAAATGGAGTATGATTCTGCTATGCATTCTGGACATCGGCGTCGAATTTTCGAAATACGATGGTGTGGGCAAAAACAGATAACTAAATATTTCGAATTTAAATATAATTCCTTCAGCTAAATGTATACAGTAAATCTTACACTTTTTTAATCCCGAATATATGGGTGAGCTTTGTTATTCAAATCTCAAACGGTTGCCGCGTTTCTGTTAAACGAAGCGAATATACAAAAATAACGCGGCTAGGTGATAGTAGTTCTTCGCGACTTTCACATAACATACTGGGCGGATACTTGTACTCTAAACGGCGTAGGATTCCACTACGCATTCTGGACATCGCCGTCGAATTTTCGAACAACGATGTGGGCGAAAATACAGATACTTAAATATTTCGACTTTAAAAATAATTCCAACAGCTAAATGTATGCAACGAAATCTTAGAATTTTTTGGTGAGAAATATAAGTGTGTGGCTGGTTCTTCAATATCTCACTCGGTTCCCCTGTTATCTTTAATCGAAGCGTATATGCACATATAAAGTCGCGCTTGGAGATAGTATTTCTTCGCGATTTTCACGTAATGTACCGGTAAGATACTCGCACTCCGAATGGAGAACGATTCTGCTATGCACTCTGGACATCGGCGCCGAATTTTCGAACAACGGTGATGGGGGCAAATACAGATAATTAAATATTTAGGCATTAAATATAATTCCTTCAGCTAAATGCATCCAACACAATCTTACAATTTTTTTGATCCCGAATATAAAGGTGTGCTTGGTTCTTCAATATCTCACATGGTTGCCGTGTTACTGTTAAACGAAGCGAATATACACATATGACGTTGGCTAGGCGATAGTATTTCTTCGCGACATTAACATAAAATACTGCGGCGATACTCGAACTCTAAATGGATTACGATTCTGCTATGCATTCTGGAGGGCGGCGTCGAATATAAGAACTACGATGGTGGGGGCATATACAGATAATTAAATATTTCGACGTTAAATATAGTTCCTGAAACTAAATGTGACCAAAGAAATCTCATCATTTTTTGATGCCGAATACAAGTGTGTGCTTTGTTATTCAAAGCTCAAACGTTTCTGGTCTTACTGTTAAAAGAAGCGAATATACACATATAACGTCGCTCATGGTTATAGTATATCTTCGCGACCTTCGCATATCATACTGGGACTATTCACGTCCTCTAAATAGCGCACGGTTGTGCTATGCATTCTGGATGCCGGCGTCGAATTTCCTATCTACAAAGTAGGGGAAAATACAAATAATTAAATATTTCGTCCTTGGAAATAATTCCAGCAAATAAATGTTCCCAACAAAACCTTATCTTTTTTTGGTACCGAGTACAAAGTTCTGGTTTGTTATTGCTATAGTTCAAACGGTTCCCGTGCCATTGTTAAACGATGCGAATATACACATATAACGTCGCACATGGTTATAGTATTTCTTCGCGACCTTCGCATATCATACCGGGACGATTCTCGTCCTCTAAATGTCGTACGATTCTGTTATGCATTCTGGACTCCGGCGTCCAATTATCGAACTACGATGTGTGGGAAAATACCGATAACTAAATATTTCGACGTTAAATATAGTTCCTAATACTAATCGTGACCAACGAAACCTTACCTTTTTTTGGTACCGTATACAAGGTTGTTGTTTGGTTTTTTCAATAGCTCAAACGGTTACCGTGTTACTGTTAAACGAA
>NW_017101375.1:0-247 GCF_001263275.1 Habropoda laboriosa
ATACTATCTCCATGAGCGACGTTATATGTGTATATTCCATTCGTTTAACAGTAACACGGCAACTGTGTGAGATATTGAAGAACCAAGAACAACTTCGTATTGGGTATCACAAAGAGGCAAGATTTCGTGGGTCACATTTAGTTTTAAGAATTATTTTAAATGTCGAAATACATAATTATCTGTTTTTGCCCCCACCACCTTAGTTCTAAAATACGACACCGTCGTCCAGAATACATAGCAGAATCGT
>NW_017101376.1:0-3575 GCF_001263275.1 Habropoda laboriosa
GGCGATTGTAGTTATTTGCGACATTAACATAACATATTGCGGCAATTGTCGTAATCTAAATGGAGTATGATTCTGCTATGCATATTGGACGCCGGAGTCGAATTTTCGAAATACGACGTGGGAGAAAATACAGATAATTAAATATTTCGACTTTTAAAATAATTCCTAAAACTAAATGTGACCAACGTAATATTACCATTTTTTGATACCGAATACAAAGGTTTGCTTTGTTATTCAAAGCTCAAACGGTTCCGGCCTTACCGTTAAACGAAGCGAATATTCACATACAACGCCGCACATGGTTATAGTAGTTCTTCGAGAACTTCGCATATCACACTGGAACGATTCGCGTCCTCTAAATGGCGTACGGTTCTGCATTGCATTCTGGTCGCCGGCGTCGAATTTTCGAACGATGTGTGGGAAAATACAAATAATTAAATATTTCGTTGTTAGAAATGAATCCAACAATAAAAGTTCCCAACGAAACCTTACCTTTTTTTGGTACCGAATACAAAAGTGTGGCTTGTTTATTCAATAGCTCAAACGGTTCCCGTGTTACAGTTAATGGAAGCGAATATACACCTATTACGTCGCGCTTGGAGATAGTATTTCTTTGCGATTTTCACGTAACGTACCGGTACGATACTCTTACTCTAAAGCGATTTTCACGGAACGTACTGGTACGGTACTCGTACTCTAAATGGAGTACGATTCTGCTATGCAGTCTGGACATCTTCGTCGAATACTCTCTCTACGATGGTGGGGGAAATACAGTTAACTAAATATTTCGACTTTATAAATAATTCCTTCAGATAAATGTACACAATATATCTTACAATTTCTCGACCCCAAATATAAAGGTGTGCTTTGATATTTAAAGCTCAAACGTTTCCGTTCTTACTGTTAAACGAAGCGAATATACACATATTACGTCTCGCTTCAACATAGTATTTCTTCGCTATTTTCACGTAATGTACCGGTACGATACTCGTTCTCTAAATGGAGTACATTTCTGCTATGGATCCCGGACATCGGCGTCGAATTTTCGAAATGAGATGGTGGGGGCAAATACAGATAACTAAATATTTCGACTTTACTAATATTCTCTACAAATATAAATTCCCAACGATATTTTACCTTTCTTTGGTAGCGAATACAAAGGTGTGCTTGGTTCTTCAATATCTCACACTTTTGCCATGTTACTGTTAAACGAAGCGAATATACAAATATAACGCGGCTCGGTAATACAAGTTCTTCGCGTCTTTCACCTAACCTACTGCGGCGATATTCGTAATCTAAATGGTGTTTGATTCTGCTATGCATTCTGGACGCCGGCGTCGAATTTTCGAACTACGATGTGGGGGTAAATACAGATAATAAATTATACCGACATTCAAAATAATTGCTGCAACTGACAGTTCCCAACGGAATCTTACATTCTATTGATCCCGAATACAATGGTGTTGTATGTTTTTTCAATAGCTCAAACGGTTACCGTGTTAATGTTAAAGAAAGCGAATATACACATATATCGTCGCGCTTGGAGATAGTATTGCTTCTCGATTTTCACGTAACGTACCGGTACGATACTCGTACTCTAAATGGATTACGTTTCTGCTATGCATTCTGGACATCGACGTTGAATTTTGTCTCTACGATGGTAGTGGCAAATACAGATAACTATATATTTCCACTTTAAAAATAATTCCTAATACTAAATGTGACCATCGAAATCTAGCCTCTTTTTGGTGACGCATACGAAGTTGTGCTTGGTTCTTCAATATCTCACACGGTTACCGTGTTACTGTTAAACGAAGGGAATATACACCTATAACGTCGGCTAGGCTATAGTAGTTCTTCGCGACTTTCACATAACAGACTGCGGCGATATTCGTTCTCTAATGGTATTTGATTCCGCTATGCATTCTGGACGTGGCGTCAAATTTTCGAACTACGATGTCGCAGGAAAATACAGATAATTAAATATTTCGACTTTAGACATAATGGAAACAAATAAATAGACCGAACCATATCTTACCTTTTTTTGGTACCGAATACGAAGGAGTGGTTCGTTTTTTCAATATGTTACACGGTTGCCGTGTTGCTGTTAAACGAAGCGAATATACAAATATAACGTCGGCTAGGTGATAGTATTTCATCGCGATTTTCACGTAACGTACCGGCACGATACTCGTACTCTAAAGGGAGTACGATTCTGCTGTGCATTCTGGAAGTCGGCGTCGAATTTTCGAACTACGATGGTGGGGGAACATACAGATAAATATATATTTCGACTTTAAGAATAATTCCTAAAACAATATGTATCCAACGAAATCTAACCATTTTTTGATACAGAATACAAAGGTGTGTTTATTATTCAAAGTTCACTTATCGGTTGCCGTGTTACTGTTAAACGAAGCGAATATACACACATAACGTTGCACATGGTTATAGTATTTCCTCGCGACCTTACCATATCATACTGTGTCAATTCTCGTCCTCCAAATGGCGTACGGTTTTGCCATGCATTCTGGACGCCGGCGTCGATTTTTCGAACTACGATGTGGGGGAAAACACAAATAATTCAATATTTCAACGTTAAAAATAATTCCTAAAACTAAATGTGACCATCGAAATCTTACCTTTTTTGGTATCGAATACAAAGTTGTGTTTTGTTTTTTGAATAGCTCAAACGGTTCCCGTGTTACTGTGAACCGAAGTGAATATACACCTATAACGTCTGCTAGGCGATAGTAGTTATTCGCGTCATTAACATAACATAATACGGCGATATTCGTACTCGAATGGTGTTTGATTCCGCTATGTATTCTGGACGTGGCGTCGAATTTTCGAACTACGATGGTGGGGGAAAACACAGATATTTAAATATTTCGACTTTAATAATGATTCATAAAACTAAATGTGACCAAAGAAATCTTACATTTTGTGATACCGAAAACGAAGGTGTGGTTTTTTTTTCAACAGCTCAAACGATTCCCGTGTAACTGTTAGACGAAGTGAATATATACGTATAACGTGGCGCTTAGACATGTTATTTCTTCGCGGTTTTCACATAACGTACAGGTTCGGTACTCTTACGCTAAATGGAGTACATTTCTGCTATACATTCTGGACATCGGCGTCGAATTTCCGAACTACGATGTTGGGGCAAATACAGATAATTAAATATTTCGGCGTTAAAAATAATTGTTTCAGCTAAATGTATACAACGACATCTTATAATTATTTGACCCCGATTATAATGGTGTGCTTGGTTCTTCAATATCTCACACGGTTGCCCTGTTACCGTTACACGAAGCGAATATACACTTATAACGTCGCCTAGGCGATAGTAGATCTTTGTGACATTCACATAACACACTTGGGCGATTCTAAAAGGCGAACGATTCTGCTATGCATTCTGGACGTCGGCGTCGAATTTTCGAGAGACGATGTTGTGTGAAAATACAGATAAGTAAACCCTGCGACGTTAAAAATAATTCCTAAAATCTAATGTGACCAACGAAATATTACCTTTCTTTGGTACCGAATACGAAGGTGTGGTTTGTCATTTT
>NW_017101377.1:0-927 GCF_001263275.1 Habropoda laboriosa
ACCAACTATCGCCTAGCGGACGTATTAGGTTAACATTCGCTTCGTTTAACAGTAACACGGCAACCTTGTGTGATATTGAAGAACAAAGCACACCTATATATTCGGGATCTAAAAATTGTTGGATTTCGATGGATACATTTAGCTGAAGGAATTATATTTATAGTCGAAATATTTAATTATGTGTATTTGCCCCCGCCATTGTATTTCGAAAATTCGATGCCGATGACAAGAATGCATAGCAGAATCGTACTTCATTTTGAGAACGAGTATCGTACTGGTACGTTACGTGAAAATTGCTAAGAAATACTATCTCCATGCGCGACGATGTATATGTATATTCGCTTCGTTTAACAGTAACACGGGTACCGTTTGAGCTATTGAAATACTAACCACACCTCAGTATTCGGTATCAAAATAAGGTAAGATTTCGTTGGGAACATTCAGTTGTAGGACTTAGTTTGAAAGTAATTATAATTAAATATCTGTATTTGCCCCCACCATCGTAGTTCCGAAATTCGACGCCGATGTCCAGAATGCATAGCAGAAATGTACTCCATTTAGAGTACGAGTATCGTACCGGAACGTTACGTGAAAATCGCGAAGAAGTACTATCGCCTAGTCGACGTTATAGATGTAGATTCGCATCGTATAACGGTAACAACGGAACCGTTTGAGCTTTGAATAACAAAGCACACCTTTGTATTCGATATCGAAAAATGGTAAGATTTCGTTGGACCCATTTAGTTTTAGGAAATATAATTAACGTCGAAATATTTTATTAGCTGTACTTGCCGCCACAATCGTAGTTCTAAAATTCGACGCCATCGTCCAGAACGCATAGCAGAATCGTACTCCATTCAGAGAAGGTGTATCGTACCGTTACGTTACGTGAAAATCGCGAAGGTATACATTCTTCAAGCGCGACGT
>NW_017101378.1:0-2632 GCF_001263275.1 Habropoda laboriosa
ATAACATTCTGGGGCGATACTCGAACACTAAATGGCGTACGATTCTGCTTAGCATTCTGGACAACTGCGTAGAATTTTAGATCTATGATGGTGGGGGCAAATACGGATAATCAAATATATCGACCTTATAAATAATTGCTACAACTGACTGTTCCGAACGAAACCTTACATTTTTTTAGTACCTCATACAAAGGTGTGGTTTGTTTTTTCCATAGCTCAAACGTTACACGTGTTACTGTTAAACGAATCGAATTTACACATATAACGGCGTGCTTGGAGATTATATTTCTTCGAGATTTTCACGTAAGGTACCAGTACGATAATCGTACTCTAAATGGAGTACATTTCTGCAGTGCATTCTGGACATCGGCGTCAAATTTTCTCTCTACGATGGTGGGGGCAAATACAGATAACTAAATACTTCGTCTTTAAATATAATTCCTTAAGCTAAATGTGACCAACGAAACCTTACCTTTTTTTGGTACCGAAAACAAAGTTGTGTTTTGTTTTTTCAATAGCTCAAAAGGTTCACATATTACAGTTAAACGAATCGAAAATTAACATATAACGTCACTCTAGAGGTATTATTTCTTCGCGATTTTCACGTAACGTACCGGTACGATACTCGTACTCTAAATGGAGTACCTTTCTCCTATGCATTCTGGACATCGGCGTCGGATTTTCGAAATACGCTGGTGGGGGCAAACACAGATAACTAAATATTTCGACTTTAAATATTATTCCGTCAGCTAAATGTATCCAACAAGATCTTTCAATTATTAGATGCCGCAAATAAAGGTGTGCTTGGTGCTTCTATATCTCACACGGTCGCCATGTTACTGTTAAACGAAGCGAATATACGAATATAACGTCGGCTAGGTGATAGTAGTTCTGCGCGTCATTCACATAACATTCTGGGGCGATACTCGAACACTAAATGGCGTACGATTCTGCTTAGCATTCTGGACGACGGCGTAGAATTTTAGATCTATGATGGTGGGGGCAAATACGGATAATCAAATATATCGACCTTATAAATAATTGCTACAACTGACTGTTCCGAACGAAACCTTACATTTTTTTAGTACCTCATACAAAGGTGTGGTTTGTTTTTTCCATAGCTCAAACGTTACACGTGTTACTGTTAAACGAATCGAATTTACACATATAACGGCGTGCTTGGAGATTATATTTCTTCGAGATTTTCACGTAAGGTACCAGTACGATAATCGTACTCTAAATGGAGTACATTTCTGCAGTGCATTCTGGACATCGGCGTCAAATTTTCTCTCTACGATGGTGGGGGCAAATACAGATAACTAAATACTTCGTCTTTAAATATAATTCCTTAAGCTAAATGTGACCAACGAAACCTTACCTTTTTTTGGTACCGAAAACAAAGTTGTGTTTTGTTTTTTCAATAGCTCAAAAGGTTCACATATTACAGTTAAACGAATCGAAAATTAACATATAACGTCACTCTAGAGGTATTATTTCTTCGCGATTTTCACGTAACGTACCGGTACGATACTCGTACTCTAAATGGAGTACCTTTCTCCTATGCATTCTGGACATCGGCGTCGGATTTTCGAAATACGCTGGTGGGGGCAAACACAGATAACTAAATATTTCGACTTTAAATATAATTCCGTCAGCTAAATGTGACCAACGAAACCTTACCTTTTTTTGGTACTGAATACAAAGTTGTGGTTTGTGTTTTCAATAGCTCAAACAATTCCCGTGCTACTGTTAAAAGCAGCGAATATACACATTTAATATCGCGCATGGAGATAGTATTTCTTGTCGATTTTCACGAAAAGTTCCGGGACGATAATCGTACTCCTAATGGAGTACGTTTCTGCTATGCATTCGGGACTCCGGCGTCGAATTTTCGAAATACGATGTTTTGCGAAAATACAGATAATTAAATCCTTCGACTTTAAAAATAATTCCTTCAGCTAAGTGAATACAACGAAATTTTACAATTTGTTGATCCCAAATATAAAGGTGTGTCTGCTCCTTCAATATCTCTCACGGTTGCCGTGATACAGTTAAACGAAGCGAATATTCACCTATACTGTCGGCTAGCCGATAGTTGTTCTTCGCGACTTTCACATAACATACTCCGGCGATACTGGTACTCCGAATGGTGTTTGATTCCGCTATGCATTCTGGACGTGGCGACGATTTTTCGAACTACGATAGTGGGGGAAAATACACATAATTAAATATTTCAACTTTAAAAATATTCCCTACAAATAAATGTTTCCATCGTAATCCTACCTTTTTTTGATACCGAATACAAAGGTGTGCTTGTTTCATCAATATCTCACACGGTTGCCCTGTTACTGTTAAACGAAGGGAATATACACCTATAACGTCGGCTAGGCGATAGTAGTTCTTCGCAACATTAACATAACTTAATGCGGCGATATACGTACCGTTAAACGAAGCGAATATACACATATAAGGTCTAGCTTGGATATAGTATTTCTTATCGGTTTTCACGTTACGTATCGGTACGATACACGTACTCGAAATGCAGTACGATTCTGCTATGCATTCTGGACATCGGCGCCGAATTTTCGAAATACGATGGTGGGCGCAAATACAGATAATATAAATATTTCGA
>NW_017101378.1:2706-3520 GCF_001263275.1 Habropoda laboriosa
TTCAATATCTCACACGGTTGACGTGTTTCTGTTAAACGAAGGGAATATACACCTTTAACTTCGGCTAGGCGATAGTAGTTCTTCGTGACTTTCACATAACACACTGCGGCGATATTCGTATTCTAATTGTGTTTGATTCTGCTCTGCATTCTGGACGTGGCGGCGAATTTTCGAACTGCGATGATGGGGGAAAACCCAGATAATTAAATATTTCGACATTAAATATAATTCCTTCAGCTAAATGTATCCAACGAAACCTTACCTTTTTTTAGGATGGAATACAAAGGTGTGGTTTGTTATTTCAATAGCTCAAACGGTTCCCGTGATACTGGTAAACGAAGATAATACACCTATAACGTCGCGCTTGGAGATGGTATTTCTCAGATATTTTCACGTAACGTACAGGTACGATACTCGTACTCAAAATGGAGTACGATTATGCAATGCATTCTTGTCTTTGGCACCGAATTATCGAACTACAATGGGGGGGCAAACACACATAATATAAATATTTCGACTTTAAAAATAATCGCTACAAATAAATATTCCCAACGTAATCTTATCTCTTTAGGATACCGAATACAAAGGCGTGCTTAGTTCTTCAATACCTCTCCTTTGTTACTGTTATACCAAGCGAATTTTCACATATAACGTCGCTCTTGGAGATAGTATTCCTTCACGATTTTCACGTAACGGACCGGTACGATGCTCGTACTCTAAATGGAGTACATTTCTGCTATGCATTCTGGAGGCCGGTGTCGATTTTTCGAACTACGATGTGGGGGAAAATACAAATATTGAAATATTTCGTCGT
>NW_017101379.1:0-826 GCF_001263275.1 Habropoda laboriosa
AAAAAAGAATCCACTCCTTTGTATTCGGTACCCAAAAAAGGTAAGCTTTCGCTGGCCACATTTGGGTTTAGGAATTACTTTTATCGTCGCAATATTTAGTTAACTGTATTTGCCCCCACCATCGTATATAGAAAACTCGACGCCGGCGTCCAGAATGCATAGCTGAACCGTGCGCCATTTAGAGTATGAATATCTCCGCAGTATGTTATGTTAATGTCGCGAAGAACTACTATCGCCTAGCCGACGTTATATGTGTATATTAGCTTCGTTTAGTTAGCATTAACACGGGAACCGTTTGAGCTATTGCATAATCAATCCACACCTTTGTATTCGGGACCAAAAAAAGGTAAGAATTCGCTGGGATATTTATTTGTAGGGAATATTTGTAAAGTCGAAATATTTAATTATCTGTATGTTCCCCCACATCGTAGTTCGAAAATTCGACGGCGGATTCCAGAATTCATAGCATAATCATACTACATTTCGAGAGCCCAAATCGTACCAATACGTTACGTGCAAATCGCGAGGAAATACTATCTCCAAGCGCGACGTAACAGGTGTATATTCGTTTCGTTTAACAGTAACACGGCAACCGTGTGAGCTATTGAAATAACAAACCCAAACTTTGTATTCGGTACCAAAAAAAGGTAACATTCCGTTGGGATCATTTATTTGTTGGAATTATGTCTAACGACGAAATATTTAATTATTTGTGTTGCCCCCACCATTGTAGATAGAATATTCGACGCCGGCGTCCAGAATACACAGCAGAACCGTGCGCCATTTAGACGACGTGAATCGTCCCAGTATGATACGCGAAGGTCCC
>NW_017101380.1:0-245 GCF_001263275.1 Habropoda laboriosa
GTTATCTGTATTTGCCCCCACCATCGTAGAGAGAGAATTCGACGCCGATGTCCAGAATGCATGACGGAATCTTACTCTATTTGGAGTACGAGTATCGTACCGGTACGTTATGTGCAAATAGCGAAGATATGATATCTCCATGCGCGACGATGTATGTGGAAATACGCTTCGTTTAACACTACCACCGGAACCGTTTGAGCTCCGAATAACAAAGCACACATTTGTATTCGGTATCAAAAAATGGT
>NW_017101381.1:0-1169 GCF_001263275.1 Habropoda laboriosa
CAAAATACAAGATCTTTTCCACACGTGGAAATTAAAAATCAACACAGACAAATGCGAAACAATTCTATTTCGACCATACATATCCAAAATTTCAAACGCAAATCACGACGTACGCAAACACTCAAAAAACTTCCAACTACAAAAACAACTCACAAATAAAACTACAGAACAAGAATACGGTACGATACCTAGGGGTTCACATAGACTACAGACTAAATTACATTAACCACGTAAACATACAGATAGAAAAGGTCCAAAAAGCTTTCGCCAGCCGCAAACGCCTATTCTACTCCAAACTGCTATGCGCCAAAACAAAAAAAATAATTTGCTATAAATCGCTAATAAGACCCATACTAACATACGGTTACCCTATCTGGTTCAACATCTCAGCCAGTAGCATGGAAAAACTGAGGATCTTCGAGAGAAAATGCCTCAGAGCCTGCCTAGGCAAATATCGCACACCAGAATCCAATTACACCAAATTAATCAGTAACCAGAAACTCTACGAATACGCCGAAATAATCAGAATAGACCTATTTATCCTAAAACTAATCCGGAACCACTTGGCAAACATCAGAAATATAGCAAGTAACAGTCTCATAAACAGCTCCATATATCCGAACCCACAATATCACGAAAACACACGACACACAGGCTACACACCACCTGAATCATTCATCTACCTGGACAACAAGGACTTCATACAAAACAGCGAAAACATACCCCTCATCTACCAGGCTACCAGAAAAGCAGACGATAAAAAAATCTTATACAGCAGACTCAAACCACAACACCAACACAAAAATCAACTACAAATTATCAAAAATAGACAAAAAGGACACACATCGCAAAAAAAACACCAAAAGATATTGGTGGCTACAACGCCAAACATAAAAAAAAAACCAAACTAAAATATTTGTAATTAAAATATAAATATTGTCCATAAGTATCGCAAAATAAGAAATGCCAACTGTAAAATCCTCGTTAGTATAGTGGTCAGTATCTCCCCAGTTGTTCCTCAACCTTCGTAGGAGTCGGACGTGTCCTAAGCGACCCTCGCTACCTACCTGCGTTAAGCCGAGTGCAATTAACCCAGGACCTGTGCTTCAAGTGAAGTACATCGAACAGAAGTGTCGCGAAACAAACAGTGACACATAATTATATTAACT
>NW_017101382.1:0-561 GCF_001263275.1 Habropoda laboriosa
AATAATTCCTTCAGATAAATGTATACAAAAAATATTACAATTTTATGATCCCGAATATAAAGGGGGGCTTTGTTATTCAGAGCTCAAACGGTTCCCGCGGTACTGTTAAACGATGCGAATATACACATATTAAGCGAATATATCCATATAACGTCGCTCACGGAGATATTATTTCTTCGCGATTTTCACGTAACGTACCGGTACGATAATCGTACTCTAAATAGAATACGTTTCTGCTATGCATTCTGGACAGCGGCGTCGAATTTTCGAACAACGATGGTGGGGGCAAATACACATAACTAAATATTTCGACTCTAAAAATATTCCCCACAAATACATGTTCCCAACGAAATCTTACCTTTTTTTGATAACGAATACAAAGGTGTTGTTCGTCTGTTCTATAGCTAAAACGGTTCCCGTGTTACTGTTATACGAATCGAAATAAAACATATAACGTCACGCTAGAGATATTATTTCTTCGCGATTTTCACGCAAGGTACCGGTACGATACTTGCACTCTAAATGCAGAACATTTCTGCAATGCAGTCTGGACATCGGCGT
>NW_017101383.1:0-216 GCF_001263275.1 Habropoda laboriosa
CTGTTAAACGAAGCGAATATACACCTATAACGTCTGCTAGGCGATAGTAGTTCTTCGCGAATTTAACATAACATACAGCCGCAAATATCGTACTCTAAATGGCTTGCGATTCTGCTATGTATTCTGGACGACGGCGTCGAATTTTAGAACAAAGATGTTGGGGGCAAATACAGATAATTAAATATTTCGACATTAAAAATAATTCCTTCAACTAAA
>NW_017101384.1:0-4772 GCF_001263275.1 Habropoda laboriosa
TACACTCGAATATCATATATGAACCACTGTTTCTTTTTCCAGTGACCTGCATCAGGTTAGTTTTTTTTTTTATAGCAACGCGCTCGAGTTTCATAACAACCACTGTTAATTTGTTCAGTTAGACATGCATACCATCGATTAAAATATACGCCATCAACTAATTAATTGATCTTATACACTGCAATATCAACCACTGCTTTTCCGACTGTTACTTTATTTATTGCAACCTCTTTATCAACAAAAAATTAAATTAACCGTTGTTACACTCGAATATCATATATCAACCACTGTTTCTTGCTCCCGAGTCTTGCAGCTGGTTAGTTTTTTTTTTTATAACAACGCGCTCGAGTTTCATAACAACCACTGTTAATTAGTTCAGTTAGACATGCATACCATCGATTAAAATATACGCCATCAACTAATTAATTGATCTTAAACACTGCAATATCAACCACTGCTTTTCCGACTGTTACTTTATTTATTGCAACCTCTTTATCAACAAAAAATTAAATTCAGTGACCTGCATCAGGTTAGTTTGTCTTTTTTATAATAACGCGCACATGTTTAATAACAACCACTGTTAATTTGTTCAGTTAGACGTGCATACCATCGATTAAAATATGCGCCATCAACTAATTAATTGATCTTATACACTGCAATATCAACCACTGCTTTTCCGACTGTTACTTTATTTATTGCAACCTCTTTATCAACAAAAATTTAAATTAGCCGTTGTTACACTCGAATATCAGATATCAACCTCTGTTTCTTTCTCTCGAGTCCTGCATCAGGTTAGTTTGTCTTTTTTATAATAACGCGCACATGTTTAATAACAACCACTGTTAATTTGTTCAGTTAGACGTGCATACCATCGATTAAAATATGCGCCATCAACTAATTAATTGATCTTATACACTGCAATATCAACCACTGCTTTTCCGACTGTTACTTTATTTATTGCAACCTCTTTATCAACAAAAATTTAAATTAGCCGTTGTTACACTCGAATATCAGATATCAACCTCTGTTTCTTTCTCTCGAGTCCTGCATCAGGTTAGTTTGTCTTTTTTATAATAACGCGCACATGTTTAATAACAACCACTGTTAATTTGTTCAGTTAGACGTGCATACCATCGATTAAAATATGCGCCATCAACTAATTAATTGATCTTATACACTGCAATATCAACCACTGCTTTTCCGACTGTTACTTTATTTATTGCAACCTCTTTATCAACAAAAATTTAAATTAGCCGTTGTTACACTCGAATATCAGATATCAACCTCTGTTTCTTTCTCTCGAGTCCTGCATCAGGTTAGTTTGTCTTTTTTATAATAACGCGCACATGTTTAATAACAACCACTGTTAATTTGTTCAGTTAGACGTGCATACCATCGATTAAAATATGCGCCATCAACTAATTAATTGATCTTATACACTGCAATATCAACCACTGCTTTTCCGACTGTTACTTTATTTATTGCAACCTCTTTATCAACAAAAATTTAAATTAGCCGTTGTTACACTCGAATATCAGATATCAACCTCTGTTTCTTTCTCTCGAGTCCTGCATCAGGTTAGTTTGTCTTTTTTATAATAACGCGCACATGTTTAATAACAACCACTGTTAATTTGTTCAGTTAGACGTGCATACCATCGATTAAAATATGCGCCATCAACTAATTAATTGATCTTATACACTGCAATATCAACCACTGCTTTTCCGACTGTTACTTTATTTATTGCAACCTCTTTATCAACAAAAATTTAAATTAGCCGTTGTTACACTCGAATATCAGATATCAACCTCTGTTTCTTTCTCTCGAGTCCTGCATCAGGTTAGTTTGTCTTTTTTATAATAACGCGCACATGTTTAATAACAACCACTGTTAATTTGTTCAGTTAGACGTGCATACCATCGATTAAAATATGCGCCATCAACTAATTAATTGATCTTATACACTGCAATATCAACCACTGCTTTTCCGACTGTTACTTTATTTATTGCAACCTCTTTATCAACAAAAATTTAAATTAGCCGTTGTTACACTCGAATATCAGATATCAACCTCTGTTTCTTTCTCTCGAGTCCTGCATCAGGTTAGTTTGTCTTTTTTATAATAACGCGCACATGTTTAATAACAACCACTGTTAATTTGTTCAGTTAGACGTGCATACCATCGATTAAAATATGCGCCATCAACTAATTAATTGATCTTATACACTGCAATATCAACCACTGCTTTTCCGACTGTTACTTTATTTATTGCAACCTCTTTATCAACAAAAATTTAAATTAGCCGTTGTTACACTCGAATATCAGATATCAACCTCTGTTTCTTTCTCTCGAGTCCTGCATCAGGTTAGTTTGTCTTTTTTATAATAACGCGCACATGTTTAATAACAACCACTGTTAATTTGTTCAGTTAGACGTGCATACCATCGATTAAAATATGCGCCATCAACTAATTAATTGATCTTATACACTGCAATATCAACCACTGCTTTTCCGACTGTTACTTTATTTATTGCAACCTCTTTATCAACAAAAATTTAAATTAGCCGTTGTTACACTCGAATATCAGATATCAACCTCTGTTTCTTTCTCTCGAGTCCTGCATCAGGTTAGTTTGTCTTTTTTATAATAACGCGCACATGTTTAATAACAACCACTGTTAATTTGTTCAGTTAGACGTGCATACCATCGATTAAAATATGCGCCATCAACTAATTAATTGATCTTATACACTGCAATATCAACCACTGCTTTTCCGACTGTTACTTTATTTATTGCAACCTCTTTATCAACAAAAATTTAAATTAGCCGTTGTTACACTCGAATATCAGATATCAACCTCTGTTTCTTTCTCTCGAGTCCTGCATCAGGTTAGTTTGTCTTTTTTATAATAACGCGCACATGTTTAATAACAACCACTGTTAATTTGTTCAGTTAGACGTGCATACCATCGATTAAAATATGCGCCATCAACTAATTAATTGATCTTATACACTGCAATATCAACCACTGCTTTTCCGACTGTTACTTTATTTATTGCAACCTCTTTATCAACAAAAATTTAAATTAGCCGTTGTTACACTCGAATATCAGATATCAACCTCTGTTTCTTTCTCTCGAGTCCTGCATCAGGTTAGTTTGTCTTTTTTATAATAACGCGCACATGTTTAATAACAACCACTGTTAATTTGTTCAGTTAGACGTGCATACCATCGATTAAAATATGCGCCATCAACTAATTAATTGATCTTATACACTGCAATATCAACCACTGCTTTTCCGACTGTTACTTTATTTATTGCAACCTCTTTATCAACAAAAATTTAAATTAGCCGTTGTTACACTCGAATATCAGATATCAACCTCTGTTTCTTTCTCTCGAGTCCTGCATCAGGTTAGTTTGTCTTTTTTATAATAACGCGCACATGTTTAATAACAACCACTGTTAATTTGTTCAGTTAGACGTGCATACCATCGATTAAAATATGCGCCATCAACTAATTAATTGATCTTATACACTGCAATATCAACCACTGCTTTTCCGACTGTTACTTTATTTATTGCAACCTCTTTATCAACAAAAATTTAAATTAGCCGTTGTTACACTCGAATATCAGATATCAACCTCTGTTTCTTTCTCTCGAGTCCTGCATCAGGTTAGTTTGTCTTTTTTATAATAACGCGCACATGTTTAATAACAACCACTGTTAATTTGTTCAGTTAGACGTGCATACCATCGATTAAAATATGCGCCATCAACTAATTAATTGATCTTATACACTGCAATATCAACCACTGCTTTTCCGACTGTTACTTTATTTATTGCAACCTCTTTATCAACAAAAATTTAAATTAGCCGTTGTTACACTCGAATATCAGATATCAACCTCTGTTTCTTTCTCTCGAGTCCTGCATCAGGTTAGTTTGTCTTTTTTATAATAACGCGCACATGTTTAATAACAACCACTGTTAATTTGTTCAGTTAGACGTGCATACCATCGATTAAAATATGCGCCATCAACTAATTAATTGATCTTATACACTGCAATATCAACCACTGCTTTTCCGACTGTTACTTTATTTATTGCAACCTCTTTATCAACAAAAATTTAAATTAGCCGTTGTTACACTCGAATATCAGATATCAACCTCTGTTTCTTTCTCTCGAGTCCTGCATCAGGTTAGTTTGTCTTTTTTATAATAACGCGCACATGTTTAATAACAACCACTGTTAATTTGTTCAGTTAGACGTGCATACCATCGATTAAAATATACGCCATCAACTATAGTTATTGCTACCTCTTTATCAACAAAAATTTAAATTAGCCGTTGTTACACTCGAATATCATATATCAACCACTGTTTCTTGCTCCCGAGTCTTGCAGCAGGTTTGTCTGTTTTTTTTTATAACAACCGGCTCGAGTGTCATCACAACCACTGTTAATTTGTTCAGTTAGACGTGCATACCATCGATTAAAATATGCGCCATCAACTAATTAATTGTTATTAAACACTGCAAAGTCAACCACTGCTTTTACGACTCTTACTTAATTTATTGCTGCCCCTTTATCAACAAAAAATTAAATTAACCGTTATTACACTTGGATATCACATATCAACCACTGTTTCTTGCTCCAGTGACCTGCTTCAGGTTAGTTTTTTTTTTTTATAACAACGCTCTCGAGTTCCATAGCAACCACTGTTAATTTGTTTAATTAGACATGCATACCATCGATTAAAATATACGCCATCAAC
>NW_017101384.1:5200-5888 GCF_001263275.1 Habropoda laboriosa
TAATAAAGCGCACGTGTTTAATAACAACCACTGTTAATTTGATCAGTTAGACATGCACCCCATCTATTAAAATATACGCCATCTACTAATTAATTGTTACTAACCACTGCAACGTCAACCGCGTCTTATAGGACAGTTACTTTATTTATCGCTACCTCTTTATCAACAAAAAATTAAATAAACCCTTATTACACTCTAATATCACATACCAACCACTGTTTATTTCTCCAGTGACGTGCATCAGGCTTGTTTCTTTTCTTTATAACAACGCTCTCGAGTTTCATAACAACAACTGTTATTTGTTTAATTAGACATGCATACCATCTATTAAAATATACGCCATCATCTAATTAATTGTTATTAACCACTGCAACGTCAACCGCGGCTTATAGGACAGTTACTTTATTTATTGCTACCTCTTTATCAACAAAAAATTAAATTAACCGTTATTACACTCGAATATCATATATCAAACACTGTTTCTTGCTCCAGTGACCTGCATCAGGTTAGTTTGTTTTTTGTATAACAACGCGCTCGAGTTTCATAACAACCACTGTTAATTTGCTCAGTGAGGCATGCATACCATCGATGAAAATATACGCCATCAAGTAATTAGTTGTTATTAACCACTGCAATATGAACCGCGGCTTATAGGACGGTTACTTTATTTATTGCTACCTCTTTATCA
>NW_017101384.1:6132-6412 GCF_001263275.1 Habropoda laboriosa
ACAAAAAATTAAATTAACCGTTATTACACTCGAATATCAGATATCAACCACTGTTTCTTGCTACAGTGACCTGCATCAGGTTAGTTTTTCTTTCTTATAACAACGCTCTCGCGTTTCATAGCAACCACTGTTAATTTGTTTAATTAGACAAGCATACCATCGAATAAAATATTCGCCATCAACTAATAAATAGTTATTAACCACTACAATTTCCACCGCGGATTATAGCACAGTTACTTTATTTATTGCTACTTCTTTATCAACAAAAAATTAAATTAAC
>NW_017101385.1:0-1163 GCF_001263275.1 Habropoda laboriosa
CCACTGTTAATTTGTTCACCTAGACATGCATGCCACCGATTAAAATATACGCCATCAACTAATAGGTAGTTATTAACCACTGCAATGTCAACAGCTGATTATAGGAATGTAACTTTAGTTATTGCTACCTCTTTATCAACAAATAATTAAATTAACCGATATTGCACTCGAATATCATATATCAAACACTGTTTCTTGCTCCAGTGACCTGCATCTGGTTAGTTTGTTTTATAACAACGCGCTCGAGTTTCATAACAACAACTGTTAATTTGCTCAGTTAGACATGCATACCATCGATTAAAATATGCGGCATCAACAAATTAATTGTTATTAACCACTGCAATGTCAACCGCGGCTTATAGGACATTTACTTTATTTATTACTACCCCGTTATCAACAAAAAATTAAATTAACCCTTATTACACTCGAATATCACTTATCAACCACTGTTTGCTCCCGAGTCCGGCATTAGCTTAGTTTTTTTTTATAATAAAGGGCACGTGTTTAATAACCACCACTGTTAATTGTTTCATTCAGACGTAAATACCGTCTATTAAAATATACGCCATCAAGTAATTAATTGTTATTAACCACTGCAATATGAACCGCGGCTTATAGGACAGTTACTTTATTTATTGCTACATCTTTAACAACAAAAAATTATATTAACCGTTATTACACTCGATATTCATTTATCAACCACTGTTTCTTGCTCCAGAGTCCTGCTTCAGGTTAGTTTTTTTTTATAACACGCGCTCGAGTTTCATAACAACCACTGTTAATTTGTTTAATTAGACATGCATACCATCTAATAAAATATACGCAATCAACTAATTAATTGTTATTAACCACTGCAATGTCAACCGCTGCTTTTACGGCTGTTACATTATTTATTGCTACCCCTTTATCAACAAAAAAATTAAATTAACCGTTGTTACACTCGAATATCAGATATCAACGACTGTTTCTTGCTACAGTGACCTGCATCAGGTTAGTTTTTCTTTTTTATAACAACGCTCTCGAGTTTCATAACACCCACGGTTAATTTGTTCAGTTAGACATGCTTACCATCGATTAAAATATACGCCATCAACTAATTTATAGTTATTAACCGCTGTAATGTCAACCACTGCTTTTGCGACTCTTACTTTATTTATTGCTAC
>NW_017101386.1:0-548 GCF_001263275.1 Habropoda laboriosa
ATTCGGAGCCAATGTCCAGAATGCATAGCAGAATCGTACTCCATTTAGAGTACGAGTATCGTAACATTGCGTTACGTGAAAGTCGCGAAGAACTACTATAGCCTAGCCGACGTTATATTTGGATATTCGCTAAAGTCGCGAAGAACTACTATAGCCTAGCCGACGTTATATTTGGATAGTCGCTTCGTTTAACAGTAACCGGGCAACGTTTAAGCTATTGAAAAAACAAAGCACACCTTTGTATTCCGTATTAAGAAAAGGTAATATTTCGGTGGTCACATTTAGTTTTAGGAAATATTTTTAACGTCGAAATATTTAATTATCTGTATTTTCCTCCCACATCATAGTTCGAAAATTCGAGCAGAATCATTCTCCATTAGAGTACGAATATCGCCGCAGTATGTTATGTGAAAGGCGCGAAGAAGTACTTTCGCCTAGCCGACGTTATAGGTGTCCATTCGCTTCGTTTAAGAATAACAAACCAGCCGTGTAAGGTATTGAAGAACCAAGCACACCTTTATATTCGGGATTAAAATATTGTTAGATTT
>NW_017101387.1:0-468 GCF_001263275.1 Habropoda laboriosa
TGAATATAAACTGAAATACTGCTGTTTGCTCGTGAGAAACCACGTTTTGCTGTACTGCAAACAACGGTTTTCTCTTTCTTTTGGATGTTCCGCCACGTAAAACGAGTTTTAACGAATATAAACTGAAATACTCCAGTTTTCTCACGACAAACCACGTTTTGCTGTACTGCACACGACTGGTTTCCCTATATTTTGCAAGTTTCCCCACGGTAAACGAGTTTTAACGAATATAAACTGAAATACTGCTGTTTTCTCGCGACATACAACGTTTTGCAGCAGTGCAAACGACTGTTCCCACATTATTTTGCATGTTTCGCACAGTAGAACATGTTTTAACGAATATAAACTGAAATACTGCTATTTCTCGCGACAAACCCCTTTTTGCAGAACTGCAAACATCTGTTTTCTCTTTATTATACTTGTTTCGCCACGTAAAATGAGTTTTAACGAATGTAAACTGAAATACTG
>NW_017101388.1:0-5451 GCF_001263275.1 Habropoda laboriosa
CGAATAAAATATTTCGAAATTATTTTGAAGGTTTAGGGAAATAAACATTTGAATTTTAGTCTTTGTTGTTCTTCAGACTTGTCGAATAGATTGCTTTTTCGTTACAGCATAACAATCAATATGTACTTTTCTTCCTGCAATTGAAATTAATTTGAAATTTTTCATATATTTTCTCTGATATTGATTTTTTCTGTTTACACTAAATTTAAAGTTTTGTTTACATGTTATAACAATTAGAATGTAGACGTTTTGCCGTTTCACGGTTTTTCCTCTGTTAATTATGTGTTTATAAATCATTTCAAACTAAAGCAGCACCATGCCCACCCTTAATTAAACCGTCTCAGTAGTTTACCGTAATTAATAATCTATTTTCGGAATTTATACGAGAATTTTTGAATTTTAGTAAATACTAGAGTCAGTGCATCGCGTATTGAAATAATACCTTTATCCCTAGTTCGTTTATTACTGAATATTTTTACGCGTTTAACTTATGCTTCTCCCCAATTCTCGTCGCGTATTTTATTCAAATTTTCTTATATTCTCTAATCGAAAAAGATATGAATTCGCGTTTTTACTTTTGATTCTTTCAATTTTTCAATTGCATTACGCGTTGTTGCAATAACTTCTATTGTTACATTTAATTCTAATTGTTTAGCAGCTTTTCTGCTGCTGTCGACCCTACATTTTACTGACACTTGTGGAATCGACCCTACATTTTACTGACACTTGTCGAATCGACCCTACATTTTACTGACACTTGTCGAATCGACCCTACATTTTACTGACACTTGTGGAATCGACCCTACATTTTTTTTTTTTCTTTACGTGGAGGTAGGTCGACTCTATGTGATAAACAATTGGCAACCAAACGGTGGCTCTCCCTCTACATTCGATGGATAATGTACACAGGTATTTAATGTAATTTTTTAGCAATTTGTTTTTGTAATTTATCCAAAGCGATATATTATGAAATTAAATTAATCACTCAATAGGTTTTAACGTTAGATTGTTTCCTCGATATGGCCATGGTGGTCATCAGTGACTGGAGTGTCTCAAATGTTTAGAATAATTAAAATAAAATAAATGTTGTCAACCAAAAATTTTGATCGTCATAGCTAGCTAGACATTATTTTCAATTGAAAAAAAAATTATAAAGCATAATACTATAATCCTATGCTTAAAATGTATTTTCTTGTTGCCGCCTGACAGCAACTTGTAAATCTGACGCGACAGTGAACGTGTTAATAAGTAAATTTTGTTCAAATTATATCGTGTTTGATGTCATTTTCATCAGAAAAATCTCACCAACATGTTAAAAAAAATTCCAGATGAAAAAAAGTAAAATTAAAGAAATTATATTTTTCTATTATGATTTGTGGAGCCGTGAAATCTCGTAAAGGAAACCGACTGGTGTAGCGTTACACGCTTGACTGACTGCGAGCGAGATAACGTGGGCGCAGCAATGACGCAGACCTAGGCGTAGGACCATCTGTACTGTCACTTGTAGAATCCAAACTTACTGACTCTCGTAGAGAATTTACTGTATAGTCATAAAGTAACCGTTTGTACTTTTACCTGTTCTAAGCATTTGTTCCATAGCGGATAGCTGTCTGTACAAAGGAAGAAGACATCCGACGTGCAGATAGCTTGACACGTTTCATGACACACAAGCTAGAAAACCGTTTTTGAGAAAGTCGCTTTATTCATTAATCGCCTTAGGGGTCTTCTTGCTGTGATGAGTTGAGAAAACCAATTTATTTTTTGCACTTTATTATTGTTTAACATCTCGAAAATACGTCCACGAAGTTTTGAAGTTTAATTCTCAAAATTGGCAGAGGTGTATGCCTTCAAAGGAAGCGGTTTTATGTAGACTTAAACTGTAGTTAAAACTTTAAACGCTGTTTTTTTTTTTCGAAACAGCATTTTTGAAACTGGCTGACATGATTACTGAAAAACCAGAAGTCCGATCCACTCCAAATTTATCAGGTATATTCAGTAGATGTTGCTTTATCGTTTGAATTAGAATTGTGCAAATATTTTCAAAATTTAGTCTGCGGTAAAAAAATTTTTTTTACAAATATAGAAATATTTTTTTTTATATATATAAAATATTAGCTTCAGCCAATCGTTAGTTTTCGAGATATTAATAAAAAAAATTTCAGTACTATACAGTGAAACTGCGTATACAGACGTAAATCACTAATCATTGAGTGCTGCTTATCCAGTTGTTACTAATGCAACCGTCTTCACTGTAGTGGTAGGATGACAAGGATTTTGTCGCCCAATGTCCACGATGCGTCACGTCAGAGATGCGTACGTGTAGCATATGAGGCGGCTATGTTTTGATTTTGTCCACGATATCGCTTGCTGTACGCTTCAGTGCTACGTAGCATATGAGATATGGGAGACTTTTATTCACGAAGAATACAGCTAGGTTTGCGTCAATTACAAAAATGGACCTTACGTTTCGTATACAGATGACTGCAGCAAAGTACGCTAGGCGTCATGACGAATGCATTTTACGAAGTAAACAGACATCCCCTGTTTCATATTGGTCGCTGCTCTGAAGCGTACAGCAAGCGATGTTTCGTCGCATACGCGTCTCTGACGTGTGCATCGTGAACATAGGCACGTGTGTAATATGTATATTTAAAATGAGTAAGAAAATCTAAACGTTAGATCTTTTATAGAACAATAAATAAACTTAATAACAATAAGAGAATGACAAAGAAATGAATGTTCAAGCGTCGTCGATATTCATTATTCAATGTTAATATGCTTTTGTTAAATAATAAAACTTCAATTAAATTAATGATTCCATATAAAATTATTTAAAGATAAATTTGATTGATATCCTGCATTTCTTCATTAATACAAATTTCTTTTAAAGCGAGTGTTTCATACCTTAGCAATGTTTATTTGCGTAGTTACGAGTTATAAATAGCAGTCAATGATAGTTTAGGATATATGTTATCGAGTTTCTTTGTTTATTTCTTCGGCCATACCGTTGTATAATTTATATTAACGCATTTAAGAATGCACACTCCGTAAAGGTACTTACAATACATTACAGCACTGGAAATTGAAAAGAGTAGTGCGCATGAGAATCGCAGAACGTGGACCTCGTGTCTGGTTCGCATGAGTTGCGGAGCGTGGACATCAATACACAAAACAGCGCACCAAGCGACGTTATTAATCACTACACATTTCAAACTGACGCAGCGTTTGAATCTTAACCCGCAAATAGCGACGACAGGATGTCTCTGAGTCTCTTTGACCCATATCAAAGTTTTCATTATACCTATTTTGGAGTTAGTTTTTAGATACTAAATAACATCTAATAATGTTTATAACATAGTGTAACAACAGGCCTCCTGTATCAAACATATTGCATCCGTGGACCAAGTGACGTTATGACCGGCGAGAAATATATGGAAAATATCGGTACATAAATGCACCCTTACGAGTATATACAGGGTGTCCCGTAAAGAGTGTAACACCTAGAAATGGGGGGTTGCTGGAGTGACGGAACAACTTTTTCCTTCACCAAAATGTTGGTTGAAGCTTCGTTTTTGAATTATTAACGAAAAACACTGGCCAATCAGAGCACGCGTAGAGCCCGCGCACAAGCACGAGAGCGCAGTGACTTATCCGCGCGCGATCGTGAACAAACGAGTATGCGCGACTTCTCGGTTATCGGTTACTGTCAGAAAAATGTGACTTTACACCACTATTTTTATAAGGCTTAGAGAATGATTTTTTGCCGTCATTCCGATGGTTGTATAACAATACATACCTAACGGCGATGCGAAAAATGTGCGGCCGGCAAAGTGTTAAATTAAGAATAATGTGAAATTATTCGTTATTCGTGAATAACAAATAAGTCGTTTAATAACTGTGTTCGATACTTTTATTCGTTATCCGCAAAGAGTTCACTGACCCGGTCGTACCATCAGCTGTTGAGGGTTGCCTTGAAAGGTCAGGATCGACACAATGACCCACTTCCGTAGAAGCAGGTTAATTCGTGGACGAATGGTTAAGTTTTTCATAAGTAATAAAACACTTTATTCCTTTCGGATAACGAATAAAAGTATCGAAAACAGTTATTAACGCGTTGAATGCCGTGGGGGTGATCGGTGACCGGGGGTCTCAAAATTAGTAAAAGCATTTAATTTGAATAAATGGTAGTATTTGTGGGAGTGATCGGTGACCGGGGGTCTCAAAATTAGTAAAAGCATTTAATTTGAATAAATGGTAGTATTTGTAAAATTTTCACCTAATGCATCACACAGCATATTTAAATAGCTTTATTTCTAACTATTCACATATTATTTGTACATATTACAATGTGTTGTATTAGAATAAAAAATTCTTTTTGGCACCGTGGACAAGTTACGTAGAATTGGTCCGGCATTCAACGTGTTAAACGACTTATTGGTTTATTTGTTATTCATGAATAACGAATAATTCCACGTTATTCTTAATTTAAGGCGATGTAACATTTGCCGCACGCTTCCCTCGATACCCACGCTGTGCCAGTCGTTTGTTCACGATCGCGCGCGGATGAGTCTCTGCGCTCCCGTGCCTGCGCGCGGGCTCTACGGACGCTGTGAGTGGCCAGTGTTTTTCGTTAATAATTCAAAAACGAAGCTTCAACCAACATTTTGGTAAAGGAAAAATGTGATCAGAGTCACCCCAGAAACCCCCCATTTCCGGGAGTTACACTCTTTACGGGACACCCTGTAAAAGACTAATTTTCTTAATTATCAAAAGTTTTGTAACATTAAAATTAAAGTTAGCTTTGATGTTTCTTATTGCATTTTGTTGCAATTACGATTCAATGTATGTTTTATAAAGAAATATTGTATTGTTTAATATACGATAGAATAGAGTAGAAATAAAGGAAAAATAGAAAGTAAAATTGCTATATGATGCAGGCATATAAAAAGCATTTCTAAAAAATGTTACAAGAATTCAGGAAACTTATTCTTTACACAAATATAACCACTGCATTGATATCATGTATTGTACGAATTTAGCGTATTATACAAATATATCTTGATCGTCATATAATATTCTTACGTATTAATTGATGTGGAAATGTTGATGATATTACTATTTATATGTCAATATGTGTAAGAATAGACAAACATATCAAATAGATTAAAGTGACAAAAATATTCAGAATAACTCTGAAATAACAACATAATCCATATTCCACACGCTGATATGTAAAGAAAAGGAAGGAAAAAATACAGAGAAGTAATAAAAGATAACATTAGTTTAATGCTATAAACGGTAGACTCAAAGTATAAAGCATTTTAGAAATAACATACTATATTAGGTATTTCATAAGATATAGTGCATATTGAAATTTAAAGTTTTTAAGCAGTAGATAAAATAGGTCTATAAGTTTTTCAAATAATTAAAGAAAGTGCTGAAAATCACATA
>NW_017101388.1:5697-14691 GCF_001263275.1 Habropoda laboriosa
TCATTCAAATATGTCCTCATTTTCGTCTAATGCTTCAGCATTATTAATAGCAAATTGAGAATTTCCCAACTGTTATTACGTGTATAAATAATATCTAATTTTAGACATAAATAAAGTTAAATAAGCCAATTATGATTTTTTTATAGAACAGAATATATTAACTTAGGCGAATATTCATTTTCTACAACAATTTTTACTGTAATGTTTTGTATGCACAAATCTACACGGTCATTTACTGTTACTTTACCCACACAGGCAAGTTTCTTATATATTTAATCGCATGGAAAAAGTGTTATGATTTTTGTTGCAACGATTCGCTGTATCAATTGTTAATTACTAATTAAACTAAATATCAATTAAACATATATGTCACAATAAGACTAAATATACATATACATCGAGCTTGTTATCGAAGCTCATATTCATTGAATTTGTCATATAAATAAAATTTCTTTAAATACAAAAGAACTAGTACATAATAGTTTCGCCAACAATACATTACCACGATTAGACATAAAAACGCGCGTATAGTTTTGTTAATGCACACCTTTTGGTATAACGTTATAATATTTCTTTCATTCTATAATCAATACATAAGATAAAATTCTCTTTATCAATAAAACGAATTTTAAGTAGTTTATACGTACAGAAAATTTTTCCTTTATTATCGATAATGTGTATAGAGGATCTATTTATTGTTCCATTCTTTAAATCAACGAAGGAAAGTTATAAAATAAATTAGAACTTTCAAATCATGAAGAATGTCCAATGAAATGATGAATAATTTACACTTCCACTTTTTCATTCAAATATTCATATATACATATACACATACATACATACATATGATATGTGCACACACACACGCGCACGGCATACATCCCGTACACGATACATAATCGTATCGGTATATATGTGTATATATACATACACATGCGTACAGCTATACACACACGCACACACGCACACACGCATACACCCACATGCTTACATACATACACTTATATATGTACATATGTATATAGTTTAAACAAGATTCGCTGCACAATTCTTCGAATGGAGCAATGTATTGATCTATATACAATGTTCAGCATTAACGTGCCGATCGAATTTCTGATCACAAACTTGTACAAAATTTATTTGTACATATCGTATTGGTCACCTATTCTATAAATATTTTTTTTTAGTTATCTTTTCACTCCCAGCAGTATATGAGACGCTCAGAGATTTTATAGCAAAATAATTTTTGCGATTCAATATTAGAAAGTGCTTTTAGACAACTCTACTTTCGTACTTCAAATTCTCTTACTAAGCCTAGAACGTGTAGAATTGCATGAAAACAATGATGCAGCAAATTCTCAATTATTAACAGTTCTAACTGGTCTTTGAATAAAACATAGCAATTATTTTTTACTTTGGGAACGTCCGATATATTCTTATTATACTTCGTATTTTAACGCACGTCTCATACTTCTGTAAATTCGGATGTACAATGTAAATTTACTATGTCCAAATCAGTTAGAGTCCACACGTACGAGATTGTCAACACATAAACTCGACTGCGCGGACTTTTATTCCTAATAAGCAGATTGTACTACAATTTAAAATAATTTTCACCTTTTCACGTTGACACGACAGCACTCGTCGTTGCTGACTGAGCTACTGTTGACACTGTAATCAGAGTTATCGCAGTGCCTAGAGTATTTTGCTCTGCTGCTGCTGTTGTCGTGACAATGTCCTTTTCAGTACACGCTTTCTTCGGTTCCTTATGCTCCTCGGATGAACTTGACTTTCTTTTATGATTCGAACTTGACGAATGAGAACGACTCGACGCTGTGTCGTCCTTCGATGAACGACTACTGGATGATTTTTTCTGCCCATCTCTTCCATGGCCGTGATGCCCCTCTCTTCTTTTTTCCAATTTCCTTTCACTGTCCTTATTATCCGTACGATTGTAACTTTTACTAGAGACGTTACAATTTTTGGGCAACGAAATAATTTTCAGTGAATCCTCTTTGTTACTATTTTCTCCGGCTTTATTTTCAGACTTGTTACACTGAGGGCTTCGATGATGATGTCTCTTATGTTCTCTATCACGTTTATCTCGATCTCTTCTATCTTTATGCCGCTGACCTCTAGAATTTGTATTATCCCTATTTTTTCTTTTAGATTCTGAATGCGTTATATGTATATCCAACGACAATTTTGATGAATTTTCATCACTACTACCATTTCTGCTATTACTACCATGTCTTTCAGTTTCTATTAATGGAGATGTAGATATTACTGGAGAACAAGAAGAAGAATTAGCAATTTTTGATGTTGGAATTGAACTTTCTTCACAAGTATTACCAGTAGTTAACACGTAAACCTTCTCATCTTTTGATCTTTCCTTGGCTTCATCTTCGGCCATTTCAATTAGTGCTTTTACTGCGTTTTCAGTAGCACATTCCATCTTTGACGTGAATGCCAACGTAGTTTCTATTTCCAATAATTGACAATATCGCTCTACCTTTGTTGTATCTTCTTTGTACTTTTGTTCAGCAATTTCGATACTTTCTTTATGAATTCTTTCTAGTACTTCTTTTGAAGCTTCGGCAACACCAGTTCGTAAAGATTGGCAGACTTCCTCCACGTCAGTCTTCGATTTATATATTGCAGTTTCTAAAGCCTTATCGACAACTTCCGTTGCATACGTTTTTGCTATCAGTTGTCGCTGCGTTAACACGTCTTGTTCAAGAATAACGGTGTTGCAATCGGAATTTTCAAGCTCTGACGAACTTAATTGCCCTTTGTTTTCTTTCGAAAACGCCGAGGTGTTGAACTTATTCGCGGCTTTAGGTTCAATAACATTTGAAATACTTTCTTTGTTGGGTGTATTATTACTGCCAGATCGATTATGGTGACTCCGATGATGGTGATCTACTTTATGACTATTGCAGTCATATTTTTTCTTGTCTCCAGAATGACTACTATTACTACTGCTACTACTGCTGCTATGAGAATGACTGGATTTTTCACTGGACCGACGGCGATCTTCGTGTCTTCTTTCGGATCTTTTATCGTCTCTTTTCTCATTGTTTTGTTTTTGCTCAATTGTATTATTTTTTGCAGATTTACTGTTAAAAAGATCTGAGCAATTATCATTATTTTCTGTAGAATCCTTCCTCTTGCTTGAAATGGAAGAATGTCTTGTATGATCTCTATTTTTACGGTCTTCTTTTCGCTTTCCATGATGATCAGATTTCTTTAAATTGCCTTGATATTCAGCAGCTCTTTCTTTTGCTTTTTTCTCTTCGAGCGAATCAATAGAATGTTTTTGCTCTACACGCTGACGATTTGTATTTTCTTTTTGTTCGTCTCCTATATTTACAGTTTCCAGTGATTTCTTTTCTTTCATACGATGTTCGTTACCAACACGTCCATGCCTTACACTTGAATTGTGTTGGGATTCTTGATAATACTGTTTTAATCTGACATGCCATGCTATGCTTGAGACTGCGGACACCGTTCTAAACTGATGGATTATATTACGTGGTAGAAAGTAAATGTCGTTATCGTATAAATTTATTCTAGCATAGCGAATACCCTGTCTACGTAATTGATTTAATTTGGCGTCTTCAACCCATTGTACACATTGTGTTATTGGTGGTTCATGAAGATCTAGTTGCAATTTTTCGACTAATTCAGGAAAATCACCAGCGTAGAAAGCCACAACATCTTTTGTAATTCTGTTATATTCTGAAGGTTGTCCGCCATGAACAGCTTTCAATATACCAACTGCTGCTGTTGTCATTCTATCTAATCCATGACCCACGTGATCAGCATGTGCCTTAGTACGATCTTCGAACATGTATTCACGCGCTTCACTAAGACGTGGTAAATATTGTAGATTTCGTAATTCATTAATGCCTGTTCTACGCCTTTTATATGGACTTTTATTTATATCTGCTGTTGGAACTAATTGTTCTCCTGGTCTGATCCATAGAATCGGACCATCGTTTGATTCTTGGGGAGTATCCATCTTTACAACGGACAATGGACCCCAAGGCATGGTCTAAAATAAAAAATGATAATAACAGATTGTTGACTTCATTACACAGGATATTATCTAAATATTTCCGGATATATCGAGTCATTAAGCTCGGTAAAAAATTCTTAATAAACATGCATTAGAAAAATAATCTTGTCAGAGTTAGAAGTGATTTTTGATATTAATAAAGCAAGTGATTGATTACTCCTACATTATGTCAAAGTAAAAGTATACCGACATAATCTTTTCTCATCCTCGGCATACTCATAATGAATACAGGCAAATCAGTTACTCATAGTTATAACTACATAAAAAATTGCTTCTAATTCTGCTAAAAGGTTTAATTTGTGGTTTCATATTTATCAAGTATTTTTTACTCGGACTGGTAAATACTTGTTAGATTATAAAAGCTGAAGTCTTGTCTAAAAGGACCATGTATAAATGTGTATTTATGTTGCATATATGATAAATTTAAAATATTTACATAAAAATGTAAATCTTTTAAATTAATGCTTACCAGTTTTAAAAATGGATTTTCTTCTAATTTATGTAGAAGATCTGGGAAGTATCCACCAACTTCTTCATGAACAGTTCCTACGAGACTTATTTGATGCAGAGGTCCATACCTGATAGTACCATTACTATAAGCTTTACACACTTGTTCTTTGTACTGGACCATAGTTGTAGTTTCTATATCACTGTTTCTTCCTAGTACACCATTTTTAACAGTTAACGTAGGATAATTGTCTGCCATGTAATCCAGAAGATCAGGAAGATACGCTGCAGCATTATGTACTATGCCCATGACATGATGAGCATTACCATTTTCATCTTCACCAAAAACTACCTATAATATTGAAATATTTTTATTTAGTTACTGCATTATGCAATTATAAATTGATATTTTGTACCACTTAAAACAATTATAATAGGCCATGTTAACCAACTATATTTATTTGAATACATGTTTGATACTTGATGCTATTAAAGTTTAATTACTTAAGACAGTTAGATGGAAGATAGTAACTCCTAACTTTTATTGATATAATTTTAAATTACACTTATTTGTACATACTTTGAAATATTCTTGAGCTAATTCTTCTACTTGCTCATAAGATAATGTGTCAATTTCATCTTGATACATATGGACAACAGTTGCACCACCATTAGGATAAGTTTCTATATGAATGAACTTCTTGTACTTTAGGCCTTCTAATAATTCACTTTTAACTGGTGTATTATGAAGCATTTTATAATTTTTTGTTTGTAAATTTAACCTGAGATTTTCATTTGTAAACTTAGAGAATGGATGAAATAACGGTTTACTGCTTAATGAAACTATACCACGATCCCGTTTGCATTGTACACCAATACTTGCTCGTTTTATTTTACTACGTTTATAACATCGTGAGCAGCAACGTCGTTCACCATGTTCCTTACTACGTTTTTCTCTTGAAGACGAATATGATTTAGAATTGGAACTTGAAGATGTGGTGCCAATACAATGTATTGGTTTATCATGAGGTAATGTAATATCTGTTTGTCCAACTATTGCAGTAGGTATACTATCACTAGCCCAATCCAACTTAATTATGCTTAATTGTTCTTGAGAATCTACCAATTCTGTTTTTACTTCATTAAATTCTGGTTTTATATCTCTGTGAATAATGTCCATGTTGTTGTCTGTTTGCTCTTCATTTGATTTTATTTGTGTAACAAGGACTTGTTCTTCAATTTGTTCTAAATGCCCACAAAATGAATAAGAAAGATTTTTGTTAACCTTAGCAGTTAAATTACTTGTATTTTCTCCATCACATTTTGCTGTATCCATTACAATAATTGAAGTTGTAATTGGTGATGTTATACTACTGGGAAGTGCTGTATTTTGACTATTTGGACTATCAGAAACTCTTGGAGGATAATCTGGACTTCGTGGACTACTAATCACTTCGCCACTACTTTGAGGACTTTCCCCTAATTGAGGTGTGTTACCATGTTCAAAATTTACACAATCTTCTAGTTCTGTTTGCACTGTATCTATTCCATTAGATAACATTGTATCTTTGTTGCCTTCTGAATCAACCTAAGAAATAAGAAAAAATCATAAAAATATTTTACACTAGATTAATAATAATGGAAGTTTTATTACTTATTGCTTTTATATAAATTTCATAGATATAAACAATAAACATACATACATGAATAACATGTTGAACTGGTTCTACTAAAGTTTTTATTAATTCATTGTTGCAATGATCTGGATTCCCTATAATACACAATATTAACTTTATAATAAAAAATTAAGTTGTTAATTTGATCAACAATTTACTATTTATGTTTCTTGCTTTATATAAAAGATGTCTTTATATAAATGTCTTATTTTAATGTTAATGTGGAAAATATGAATATCATAAATTAAACATATGAATATTCACAATGTGAATATTTATTATTGAGAGGTAAACATTATTAAACTAATTGTAACTATATTTAAATCTTTTTTAAATTATATATATTGTTATTAAAGTCCATTACAGTTACTATAAACAATAGTTTCTCTCATATAAATATAAACATAAGTTTCACATCACACAGAACTTTTCAATGCATTATATTTTGCATGTAATAAGTATAGGTTTTTGACTATTTGCATAATATCAAATGAAGTTGAATGACATTACCGTCTGGTTGTTCAGAAAGACAAGTAACATCATCCAGATCATTCCTTTGATTGGACATACTGTGCGGTTCCAAGGATGGTGTGTGTAATTTAGCGCTGACAGCAAATTTATAATTAATACGTTCTTCCACATCACCAGAAGAGCTCATGAAACTCACAATTCTTTGTAATTCCTTCCCTTCCGCGTTTGTATTAAACGATGACGCTGTAGGGCATATCGTGGGCGTCCTGATTGAATGTAAAGCGAAATTGTCCGAAAGTTCGTTTGTCTCCTTAGTAGCACTACTCCACGTTGCTCTCGACACTTTTACACTGATCGTTTCCGTTTGTAATGTATCGAATACTTGCTGAATCGTATTATTTACATCACATCGTTCATTTGACACGATACTTGTACCAGTTTCGGATGCCATCTTGATTCTGTGAGCGACGTCCTGAACATACCGATACTACGCAACATTGGATTGGATATTTCTTAGCCGCCTTTTGAATAGACCTTATTCTATTCGCCTGAAAACGGATAAAGAGTAGGGGTAAAACCAGTAGATATAGAGGTACTATAAACATTTTTATTCATTGGAATCTTCGATCCCCAATCTTATTTACTCCCTAATTTTTTGATTATAAAACGTCATACATTGTTTATAATTCTTATTTACATTGTAAAACAGCAACGATTTAAATATATATATTCAAATAGTCAACTTTATTATATTATGGAAATATATGATCTTACCGCAAATTTTAAAATCTTTATTAAATTCATAAACTTAAACTTAATAACTTTTTTATTAATTGAAATAAACAATTTTTATTTTTTCAAAGTATTGGCGTACAAGTAAAGAAAGCAGTACAAACATTAATAATATGTTACAATATATAATGGAAAAATCATTGTTGTTTCATCATGATACTCTGGAACGACTGTAGTAAAATATGATTGTTTAAGATAAATTAAAAAAAAAAAAAAACGAAATGATACAATACGTTCTTGACACAGAAGGATATTAAGAAAAAGTAATTATAAATGCAAAAGATGATTGTTTGTAAAAATGAAATATCGTGTTATTTTAATATATTCACCGATATTGAAGAATCATCCCATTTAATATTTTTAAATTTATAAACGATATTAATGCAATATTTTATACTTTGCTGTTTTTTTTGGCCGCATTAAGGCTAGTTATATATTGGTAATAAATTTTGCAAGCCACCATTCTTTAATTAATCGATAGATATACTATTCATACTATACAGAGATGAAAAATTGGCTAACATAAAAAATATGGGTCTAATTGGTTATAATGTAATAGGCCCACTTTGTTTTACACAATCATAAAGACAGGACACATGTATTTTTGTTATTGGCCAAAGCGGTCATATTTACTAATCGAGTCATGTAGCATCGCGTGACAAAGAGAGCAAACGAGACACGTTGAAATTGAATGGGATAGAATGATAATCTTCAAAACATTGGCGTAAATGTAGACTTAGAGCGTATCCCTCGTCTTGAAATGTATCCATCGCAGATATAGAAATTCTACCACTATGTCAGCGTGAACCGCCAAAAACTTTAAGGTGGCGGCTTGGAGAACATCAAAGATAGAGACAGGCGGAGCAAGCGAAATACCCCTCTCCGCAGTTGCGCTAGCCATCTTCTCATCTCTGCATAGTACTTACATACTTACTTACTTGGAATTGCACGTTGACGACGATGTTGACACATTTCATAAGATGGTAAATGGTCAATTGGTGAATGTTGAGTTAATATAATAATTCAGTTGCTAAATTTAATTACTCATTAACATTTAATTACATTCATACATCATATATACATGGTATATACATGGTCTTATACTTGAGCTGGTTAAACATTGTATGTGATCGTCAATTGCTTTTAAAGGAATTGAAAATCAGCATGAGTTACAATTTTACATTTAATTATTTTATCAAAACTTCATTCATAAATGGAGAAATTGCGTTTTTAAAAAAAGGCATAAACGAAATAATAATATAATGAAATCAAAATTAATTTAATAATTCTACAGTTTATGAAAGCTTTGTTTAAAATGTCTTATTTATAGGTTTTTAGTAACAACACCTTTTGCTATTATTTACATTATGTTTTTTTTTTAAATATGTGCTTTATTTAATGTTTAGTAAGTATAGCTTCTATAATACTGTAAGAATAATTTTATATTATGTAAAGAAAGTTATTTACACTTATTTCTTCAAAAATAATTTTTAATTTTTGTAACAAAAAATTTTAATATACTTAATT
>NW_017101388.1:14790-18095 GCF_001263275.1 Habropoda laboriosa
AGCCCATTTCTATCATAGTTATAATGATTCATCTAATAACAAAAGAAATAATATATTATCTGAATTATGCATAACAATGTTTAATATATTACTTTTTATATTTTTGGACAATATATTAAAATTAACCCTAACAACTGTTAAATTTTTCTATTATTCACAAATTAACATTAACAAAATCATTTAATACTTAAATAAAGAAAAGTTATATAGAAATAAAATGGAATTCAATTTAGTCATTTATATTGAAAACAATAGATTATAAATACAATGCTTAAATCTTATTGTTTTTCTTGACTAAAGTTTAGCACTTATCACATTGAGACCCAACCACTTCATTATATTCGTGACAGTGTATTTGTTTACACAATTATGTATAAATACATCACTATACATTTTTGCAATACCATTTTTATCTATAATAATTGAATTGTAATCTAAATAATTATGTCATAAGTAACTAATAATAATTAAAGATATATGTATAACATATATTTATGTATTAATATTTATTGTCAATTGAATAGATCGATTTAGTCATTTAGCTGTTTGCTATCAATCTATAAAATGGGTACATCTATCCACATGGGTATCAATGTGGTAAACAACACGCTATTTGTTTTTATGAAAAATATATTTTATACTGTACATCATGCATTATAAGTTTCATAATTATTTGAAAATAAACATGAGAAACACCATTCTTATTTACAAATTCAAAAACATATTAGAAAAATACTTATAGTTGTAAGGGTTAATATTATAAGTGCAAAGCAATCAGTCAACTTTTTATAATTATAATCGTAGTGGTCCACAATTATGGGACTATTTGAATATACTAAATATAGGTGAAAAAATGTACACAATGTATTATTACGCAGAAGTCTCTGCTTTAATAAAAGAAAATAGAATTTTCTTAATATATAATTTTCAATTTTACAAGATTAGTTTTAACACGTTGACTGCTACACATGAACAATGCTATTTATGACCGAATTTTTAACGTCATTTCCATATAAGTAAGATGTTCGTTGCGTTGGATTTACATTTTTAATAATTGTAAAGAAATATATAATATATGTTAGATTTTCTAAAATACATAACACTCAATGTTACATACTGGCAGTAAAATATGCAGAATTTCATAGAAATCTGTAATAGAACATTAACACGTTCGCTATCACCGACGCAGCATATGTGGTCCAGAATCGATTGCCCAGCGTGCTATCGATTTTCTGATAGCAGCGAACGTGTTAAACATTATAATCATATAATATACTTTAATTAACATATTCTATACAAAAAACATATTCTACACAAAAATGAATCCAAATAAAAACAAACTGTACTTAATTTTAAATAACATGTAATCAAAGTTATCTATAAGATAAGATATTTTTAGTAACAATTACTTATTAACATACTGATTTAATTCAGTATAAATACGCAAATGAATTATAATAAGGATAAATATTTTATTACACGCATGTTCAAATATTTAGTTTTTATCTTTCTCCAATATAAATAAAATGCTTTACAAAGAACTGAACAATTTTTTAGTTATAAGTTACAGAAATAACATATGAATTAAATATTTTATACCTACTTCCAAACAGTAATCATTAATTACCTTAAATAGACTTCAATAGATAAATTCAGAAGTATGTAAATTGAGTGAAAAAGTATCAATATATAATATTATTGCTATTAGATTCTTAGGCTTTTTACTACAAGTTAAAATTCATTTTAAAATTGAATTATTATTTTATGATTTATATTACTTTATATTTGAAAAAAAACTATAGTTGTGTTACAGTCATACCAATATAATATGAATATGGCATATTTTTTTCTTATTATAAGGAGACAATAATTGTAGAAGATTAATATTCAGAACTTAAAATTTAGTATTCAATAACTTTGTGCTCTTTTATCAGCTATCAACGTGTTAAAATTAAATTATAAATTTGTGTTAAAGATCACTAAAAATAACATTTTTTAAGTCAATTGAATTGCACTATCTTTCATTTTTTTACTTTTCTTCTTTACAGTCTTAACCTTCATCATAGTCTTTCCAGCCTTTCCCTTGGTGGGTACAGATTTTTCTTTTAACGATTTCATTTGTAACTTCATTTCAGTTTTTGACAATTTCTTGTTTTTTATACTCTTCACACTGAGCTTGCTGTCTTTTTTAACTTTGGTAGCAGTTTGAATTGTTATGCCGGATCTTACACAAGACCCGGGTAGCTTGTACTAGGCAGCAACTTTGACTTTTTTCTTCCTTTTTTTCTTCTTTTTATCATGATGAAGTTCTTGTTTCTTCGCTATACAAAGGCGGCAATACCAATCCTCGTTGTCAGCTGGTGGTACTTGCATACCAACACATACCCTAAATGATTAAAAATATATAAATTAAGTATAAAATATACCTATAAAACAATAAAATTATAAGACAAAAACTGTTTTTCAATTTAATATATTATATTTTACTTTAAAGTTTATCATAAATGAGAAACGTAAATATGATAAAGGCCAGAATCTCTTACCTTGCTGTTTTGTAATGGAAAGTAAATGACAAAGTACTAACAGTATAGAAATTTAGAAAACAAAAATTAAACTAGCTAGAAGAACAAAAGATAAAATAACACAAATAGTAATAAAAAGAAAGATAGTTGAAGATTTTAGTAACATCATGCAAATATAGTGAAAGTGAGATTATGACTAGTTATATTCTAGTTAACTAAATGACTTAAATGATTAAAATATTTTTATTTTTACTACAGATCCTAAGATTGGTAATGTAAGATTATTCAGACAATTAAGTAATTTACTGTATATGTTTGCATTGCCAATTTGCATGGTTTTCTTAGGAAATAAGAAAAATTCTGAAAAATGTGTAAAATTTAAATTCTAACCACTTTTAGGTTTTTAATATCAACGTGTGTAAAATAAAAGAATATGTGTACTTTTATTACAAACCAGTGATACCACGCGTCGCAATCATCGCAACCCACCATGGGTGATCCATCATCCTGATTACCACATGCAGGACATATCCAAACTTGATGGCCACCTTGATCCTGAAAGACTCATGTGACGATAAAAACACAATATATTTTACTTTTATTGTATTTATGGTTGACTCAACTCATCTTTTGTATTAACATGTTTTGAGACTCAAAAATATACCAAATACTTAAAGAAAATGAACAATTTCTTATTGAAAAACTTATAAGATGCATTAAACTTTTAAATCATATATTTTGTTGTTTGTGCGGTATATAGTTATAATGTTATGGAATGAACAA
>NW_017101388.1:18318-26915 GCF_001263275.1 Habropoda laboriosa
AAAATGATGAAATACCTGTTATAAAACTAAAATGTCAGTTTAAATTTTTAACAACATAAAAAATACCTTAAAAGTAAAATAATAACACTGAATTCATGTAAACATTGCAGTATATATTTATACCAATATGTAATTTATGCTTTGAGAGAACAATGAATGTAGATGTATGATTTATCTGTGATTCAATGTATATGAATGTAAATAGGAAGGGAATAATGTATTTATACAAAAATTATGGTGTTGGCCTGCGGTAATTGAACAAATTTTCACTTGGCCCATATATAAAAAATATTTTGTAACAGACTGCTATTTAACAAATTATTCTTTGATTACTCATACAGGGACCAAGCTCATCATAGCAACATTAGAGAATTACTAAATTATTCAGATTTACTTACTTTATTAAAATTAAACATTTGTTATATTCGCTACTAAAATTTTAATTGTATTTAATCTGTTTGCTATTAGATAAGTGTAACATGTGTACAATATTTGTATTTGAATCTGATTTAATTAGATATCATACAAACTGAAATACTATTTTCAAATTAAAAAAGAATTACATAATGCAGACTATAAATAAACAAGTATTAGATACGTGTATACAGGGTAATCAGAGTAAACGTGTTAATCTATAAATGCTTATATTTCGGGAACAACGCATTTAGAAACACTAATCTGGAAATGCTTAGGGCTGTACAAAATAACTACGTATTCATGTGTCTGATATTCCGGGCTATTACGTTTCATCATTATATTTTCACATTTTTCCATAAAATCATATAATATATGGGGTCCTTAAACACGTCTCATAATGCTCTATCATTCTATAAAAAAAAATATACTACCTGCCATTTAAAAAAGTACAACTGACCTGCAAATGATCTTAAAACCTCCACTAAGTGAATTTTCACCTACACGCTTTAGTTTCCCCTGTCATCTCCTCTAATCTCTCAATAGCAAGTTTCCCAATTTAACGTACTTTCCGAAATATAAGAATTTATCGATTAAAATCGCTCATCCCGTATATAGGTAATCCTTTTTTAATGTATTGGGTCACTTCATAAGTAATGCGGTACTTTCCATTTTTGGAAAAAGAGGATCGTGTATAACAATGTTATGCGTCGCAGACAATCGGTTGTCAGCAATGAGACACCAATTCCACAGCCAAGGCAAGTATTCCATTCGAAGAAAATCTTGCTCCTTGTTTGGTGGAACATGGATGAAATTATTTACTGTGAGCTGTTGACGCCCAATCCAACCATTACGAAGGACCTGCACTGCCAACAGTTGGGCAGACTAAAGAAATGTTTTGAGGGAAAAAAAAACCAAGCTGATAAAAAAGGAGTCATTTTTCCTCCTCATACAACAAAAAATACGCTCCAAAAACTGAGACAATATGATTAGAAATAATATTTTTAATCAGACTATCATTTTTTCGGAGTCTTCAAAAATCATTTAGACGGGCAATGATTCAACACAGAAGACGATGTTCGAATGGAGCTTGAAATCAAAGAAAATTTATCAATCGAAATTTATTAATGGGAATTGAAAATTTAAGATTACGATAGGGAAAAGTTATAAACAATAATGGAAACTATAGTTCCGGTTGAAATTAAAACAATCTCCCCAAAAATATCACATTGCTTATGGGATGACCCAATAAAACTAGTAAATGATAAATGGCCGAAACGATAATACAAGTGATAAGGAATCGATTCCTCATGCAAGAGTAAATCAAAAGTGCAAAATAAAATTGCTTTATCTGAAGCTTGGGTTTTCAGAAAATTGATTTTCAAAGTTTCATGCGCATTTAGCTAAAATATGGTTCGTTAAGTGGCGTTATAAGTTGATACGTTAATACGAAATATTAATTACGCCACTTCAACAAGGCTTAAAGAGCCAAAATAAGAAGAATTGGTGAGAATGCATGCATTCTTAATTTGACAAGTACAAATTTGCATGCAACAACGGTAAAATGAAGTTTTAATAAAATAAAACAGCTGACGAAATGCTTGTAATTAGTTGTGAAAATCATGTAGACGTTGTGTACATATACGATAGCCTGATATTGCTTTACGAAACGTATTTTAAATAAGTGCACACGTATCTAAATTTTCAAAACCGTTTTCCTCCAAAACTAAGGTGTAGATGAAACAATTTAATTCCACATCTTTGATTTATTTTTGCACAAGGAATTAACTCTTTTAAGCTGCATCGCTATTTCGGCCGCACTGTATATGGTGTGAGTCACCTAAGATTAAGACCTAAAATATCTCCGCTGCTTTTAACGGCACAAGAAAATGTGTGAAACAGAAGGTATTCGTTTCAAGGGAACAAACATTGTTACAAAGAATATTTTTTCTCAAGATCAAATTTTCCGAGATTGCAAGGTCATCCAAATTTTTTTAAATGGAATCATATTTTCATTATTGTAATACTGTAGCCTGCAGTAATAAATTCGTTCATATACAGGGTGTCCCGTAACTCCTCGAACACCCGGAAATGGGGGGTTGCTGGGGTGACTCTGAACAACTTTTTCCTTTACCAAAATGTTGGTGGAAGCTTCGTTTTTGAATTATTAACGAAAAACACTGGCTAATCAGAGCGCGAGTAGAGCCCACGCCCAGGCACGGGAGCGCAGGGACTAATCCCCGCGCGATCGTGAACAAGCGCGTACGCGTGACTTCTGGGTTATCGGTCTCTGTCACAAAAATTTGACTTTGCACCGGAATGACGGCAACAAACCATTTCTCTAAGCCTTATAAAAATAGCGGTGCAAAGTCACATTTTTTTGACAGCAACCGATAATCGAGAAGTCGCGCGTACTCGTTTGTTCAGGATCGCGCGCGGATGAGTCGCTGCGCTCCCGTCACTGAGCGCGGACTCTACGCGCGCTCTGATTAGCCAGTGTTTTTCGTTAATAATTCAAAAACGAAGCTTCAACCAACATTTTTGTAAAGAAAAAAGTTGTTCAGAGTCACCTCAGCAACCCCCCATTTCCGGGTGTTCGAGGAGTTTACGGGACACCCTGTATAATGTATAGACCCCCAAGTGATCTTGAAATTACAAACTTTGATACTTTGCGGACCTCTTTGAATTGTAATCTACTTGGAAGGAAAACATTCAACCATACATGTACTGCTGTCGCTCCAGATTTCAAAGTCATTTGAATGTCAACATGAAGCATGTTGCATAATGAAAGTAACAGGACGGACAAAGTCGAATATCTCAGGCACGGTGAATTTTAGGATAAATAATGCTTTTATACCCAGAATTTGCTATTCTATCGAATTTGACTATAAAAAATGGAACATTCCATTTAAAAGAAATAAAATTGACCTCTGGATCTCCTCTATGCATCCACCTGTAAAGAAACTATCGCCATATGTTATATCTTTTTTGTAATCATACAACGTTTACAAGTAATGTTTCCCCTTATTACTTGAAATAATAGAGATATTTAAGGTGGACAGAGTTAGTAGGACACCCTGTATACTACATAGACGATGCAATGTGTGCACATCAAGAGATATTATGTTATTAATATTTAAATATGACATAATTTAATAATTACTGGATATAAACATTATGTTTGCAATCTTCTTTATGAATGATCAATGTACTTACTGATTATATTTGATTTTTTCCAAATAAATGTAAAATTACACAAAGTTTTTTGTACGTACAAACTGTATAATTTCAATTCTAAACTCATGAAACATTAAAATTACACGTGAAATAGTGAAGCAACATTTGGAGTAAAAATTTTGAAAAATATTTCTTCACATTGATTCGAATACAAGTTGTATTATTATTCTGAACAACTTCATCTATACAAAAATAATCCTCCCTATTTTCATATTTGCAAACGTTACAAAATTATATCAATGTTTTGCTTTTATTCAATTAAGACATATACTTTTGATAAAAACTGTTTTAATAGGAAAAAAGGTTTACACGTGTAAACTCGGATAAAAATAAGAGATAACACTTCAATTAGAAATATCAAACGTCTAAGGTATTTTGCAGAGTCTGTAATAATAAATTTCAACTTAAAACTGAATAATTTTCACTATTGTAATTTTTACTTTTAATTACCAATTTCCTCAATTTAATTCAAACGTTCAAATTTACCCCTTTTCACGTTCAATTTATATTTACATCTAACAAGGAGAATGCAAGACCTGTGGGTCGTTGATTTAGTTGAGAGTGTAAACGTTAGTAAATTTCGTCATTGTGTTCACGAAAATATCCCATTGTAGAGACAATTATTCAATACTTTCCAAAATATTCACAAATTTTAATACACGTAGGATATAATTAATTTGGATAAGAGGGCAAGCAACATAGTCGCGCAAAGGTAACGTGCCAATCTACCATATGAAAAATCGAGTTTCAATTCCCCGTACGTGTAATTTAAAAAAATTTTTTTTCCTGCTTTTTCTCGCTAATCTGTAAAAAATTATTACACATTTCATTTCATGGTGAATAAATTTTATTACAAATATATATTTTTATGAAACTTTCCATTTATTATTAATGTTTTTAATTTATTTACTATAAGTATCTACAAATACAAGAACGATATTTGTCATAATACGCAAGAATAATATTTATCATAAAAACATGGAAAGCACAGTAGGGAAAAATATTTGGCACGTGGAATAAAAGCAGATCCATTACATGAACACTTTTATTTCTAATATCTATGTATTGGAAACCAGATATGATTAACTTAATTTTCAAAAATTTCCCTATCTCTAGAAAGCTCCGAAGCAAACCATGCATCCTCTTTCGAAGAAATTTTCCTTCCATGCTTTACGAGGTAATTGCAATTTCATATTTTTTTAATACCATTTTATACTTGCCGATAAAAATAAACGTCGCGAAGTTGAGCTAATAGTGTGCATTTTGGTAAAATAATTTTGACTGTAATTATTTTTTACAAATACACGAAAAAAAGAAAAGAAATTGAAAAAAATTGTACGTATACCGGGAAACCGAAACCCGATTTTCGTTGTTTGTTCTTTTATCCAAATCAATTATACTTCACTTAAGAAGCACTGAATGCCCCTTAATGGGGTATTTTCGTAAACATAATGATAAAACCTACCAATGTTCACAGTCTCAACCAAATCGATGACCAGAAGGTCTTGCACTTCCCTTGCAAGCAATTACATCTTTGCAATTTTGTATACAAAAAAAGGTTAGACGAAAGGTATGTTCTATCAAATTTCAACCTCCTACCTTCACTTTAACTGCTTGACTTACGTTAATTTTATTTACAATCTAAGTTCTATTCTTTTTGTTCCATAAGAAGCTACAAAAAATAAGATATAGTATAGTCAACGAAATACATATCCAGAAATTTTTCAAACTTTTTGGCTGCAAATCCAAATTTTTCAAATTCAAGAGCTTAAAATGCGCCGATTCATTTATTAAAGTTACTGAACCTTTATATTTTTGCACTTGCAACATAACAGCTTTTTATCTAACAAACCAATCAATAATTTCGAGCCATTTGCTCGAAAAAAATTAATTTAGGTACACTACCGGCCAAAAGTTTGGTATCACCTCCCACTTTTCATCAATATTAAATCTGCTGCTAATTTTTTATAAATCTGAAGTTTATCTCAATTCTACACTTAGCAATTTATCTCATATCAATTGATTCGAACGATAAAAAATTCTCAAAGTCGCTGACTTCTTTCTGGAAATTTTTATGTAAATTACAATGCTCAGTGATTCCAAACTTTTGGCCGGTAGCGTATTTCATTCATGTATTCTCTTCATTGAATTGATATTATGTGCAATTTCAAAATTTGTTGTACCGACTAAATGAGTAAATTATACCCTACATGAGTATACAGGATGTCTCATACCTTCAATATATTCGTTGATTCTGATAATATGATAAAATGTCCAAAAAAAAAAGAGGTTGCTTTATTCAATGCAGTGAATGAAGATATAATTTTTCGCAAGGCTACATTTTCTCACAAATTTCATGACCATCGTCACATTTTTTAAACAAAATGATGTGTGTATGTCACTGAAGTGATACAGTTAGAGTATTAAACAGTACATTTACATATCAATTGAAAATTTCAAGCGGTGAAATGCTATTTTGAAAACGAAAGGTATAAGATTTTCATATCTCTATTGATCAGAAAATGAAATTAACGAACAACTACAAAATTGAACGATTCTCGCTTACTAATGACGAAAGTTTACTGGGTTGTTAAGGTAAATAACAAGTTGTTCCCTAAAGTCAGCGTGTAGCGCTAAATATCTAATTTCTTAAGTTGGAAAGCGTTTAATATCAGATTTAGAACTTTGTGGTAATTTAGTAGTCACAACGAAAAAAGCCTGGAAATTCTTTTTACTGGATATTACAAACTACTTTAAACGATGTCATACGTAGCAGAAACTATTAGGTCATCCCATAAGTTCGTGTCGAATTTTGTAATTTAGATCAATATTTCAGACGAATCTTTAAATTTGATTAAGAAAAAAAAATGTAAGCCCCTTCTTATTCCACAATTTTTTTTTTTTTTCGTAAGACCATTATGTCGTCGCTATAGAATTTTCTTGGATTTTCATTAAAATATTTTTCGCTTTCGGCACGAACTTATGGGATGACCTAATATAAACAATACTAACAGTATTAATCCCTGTTGTTTTTAGCGAAAAAAGCAATGTCATTAAATTTGAAGTAAAATGAATTGCAATTATGAAAAATACCATGTCTTGAAATCAAATTCACTGGTTCGCTTAACGGATGCAAATATATCTGAAATTGTATAAAACACGAGCTCAACAAAGGAAATGCGCAAATTAAATACACAAGTTAGATGTACTCTTCCGAAGGAGTAAAATATTCTTTTCTTAACAGCGACATTTGAAAAAAAGGAGCATTAATAATTATAGGAAGCTATTATAATTGCAAAAATATGAAGATAGTAATTTAATAACTTCGATAAAAAACCAGCACTTTTTGGTTTTTTTATAATTCGGATTTGTCAAAAGATCAGAAAAATGTAACGACGTGTATTTTGTTGTCTGCTCCTTTTGTTAATAACTTTCTGCTACAACACAGAAAGTAAAGTTTGGGGTTAAAATTTGATAGAAATTGTTTTCTTCCGGAGAAATAAGCAGTTTACGTATCACAAGTTTAATTCGATTCGGTGACACTTTTAGAGTATTTCTTCAATTATATTATACTTTTGTGGCATAGGTGTATATTCTTGATTCAAGCACATAAACTACTATAAAAGCTGGAAAAGGTCGTATATTATAAGTGTGTATTGTATTTATGTTGATTTATCTACGAAGTCATAGTAATTTTAATTGTTATTAAAAATATAGTTTTGAACAATATACTTTAAAAGAATATTGTATATCGTTTTTTGATTAAAAGTTAAAAACTTCTATAAAGTCATAATTATAAATTCATAAATTCAAGCAAAAGCTAAAAACAACGCGCAAACCCATATACTTCTATTAAACTGACACAGATAGAAAATAGATGGTACTTTACAAGGAGTACCTAATGACTTTTGTTTAAAATGGGAATGTACTCACCACAGTAGTGGTTGGTGTTGGGGGCAGCGCGACCCTGCCATTTTCTTTGTCTTCCTTAGCATCATCCTTTTTAAGAGCTGCATCTGCTTTCGTCTCTGTGCCGTTAAAACCGTTGGTTATATTCCTAACTGTTTTGCATGCTATGCTTAATAACAACATGCAAATTGCATGCAATTCTTTACTATTTTGTAAATTATATAATATTTCCCTTTTGTATCATAATAGCTCTTTATTTAATTCTTTGAAGCTGTTTCGGCCCTTAATATACTTTTTCTTCTAAACATAAATTTTCTAGTTTTTATATAAAAATTAAAGGAAGTAACGAAGTATGCTTGTAAAGGCTAATTATCATCAATTTAGAGATTATTCAATTTTTTTGAAAATTAACTGAATCAACATAAAATTTTAATTACACGATCTACTTAACAAGGGAACATATCGAAGGGTCAATCGTTCATTTTGTTGAAATTTAAATGTAATATAGTTCTCATAAAAATATTTTACACGTATCTTTTTTTTTATCAGCAACCATCCATGTTAAAGTGGTGAAAATCACCCCCAAATGTTGGGGCTGCGAACTCTATTTCGACGAATATCTCGAAAACTACTAGAGGGTAATTGTGTAAATTGATGAAATTAGTATCTTCTAACGACGAATTCGATGGTGTAAACCATAAAGATACTAATTTACCCTAAATTAATATCTAATTTTATTAGTTAATAATAAAGAAAAAAGTACGTGTCAAATATTGTTACGAGAACTACATTATACTTAAATTTCATCAACATCGGTGATTAACACTTCGATATATTCCCTTGTAAATAATGATTTTAAATTAAAATACACAGTTTTATGCATTTACTGACACAAAAATTGTACAAAATTTATGTTACTTGCAGAAACAAACTACAGATCTCTACTTCACTACTGAATCAAGAGGAACAAACGAAAGAAAAATGAATCAAAATAAATGTATGGAACATTCTATCTTAAACAAATTTGTAAATTAATA
>NW_017101388.1:26957-31722 GCF_001263275.1 Habropoda laboriosa
ACCTTCAATAGTGTTTTTTATTTTTAAACGAGCCAGCACTGATAATAGTATTGCTATTTTCACTGATTTATCTTGTTTGTACGTATATACTATATACTCAAATTTACTCTTCCTAGATCGTTCTTTGTAAAAAATCTTATTTTCTTCCACAAAAGGGTATATCATTTTCCCTTATTAATTTTTAGACTTTAAATGTTTTCACATGGCATGTCATGGCCAAAAACTCATTGCACACTACTCAATTACTGACTGTTTTGGTCAATTCATTCTTAAAAGTTGTAAATAATAAGATATATTCTTGTTTCAAAAATATCGCTTTTATACGCGTAAATGTATATTTCCCTAAAAAAGAAAAAAGTTAATTTCTTGAAATATATAAAAAAGGGAGCGTACAGTACATCTTTAGAAAAACCGATTTAAATGACCTTCTTTCTAACCATAGTGTTACGTAGAGGTATAATGATAATATTATAAAAAACATTTTTCAGACATTTTTGAAAAATTTTTAACAACTTCAACTTTAACATCATTTTTCAAAAGAACGGTTGAGTTGCGACCCATGGTTCCTTCGACACTTTTTGTCCTAGCGCCGAGTAGAATTCGATATTTCCTTGATTTTCAAAGTCAAGGACAATTTTACATTTTCTTTTACAAATGTCCACCAATCCATTGGTATAGAATTTCGCTGTGGTAGTCTCTACACACAACCTTTCTACAACACTGTACATTTTGCTAATTATATGGTATTTACATTTATAGACAAAAGAAACATTTAATATTCAACTTTTAACACGTTCAGGACGTTGTAACCCACCGATGGGTCATCGATGCTCTTGTTTGCTGTCGTGATCCACGATGGGTCATTTAAAATGATGGCAAAAAAGATTGAGTAGATGATGCGATCCAACGGTGGATCGCCACATTTTCAGATTACATAAAGAAAAATTAAGTATTAGTGATAATACACACTTCGGTCATAAGAAACGCGCATGCATAATTAATGATTTTAATTATTTATTAATCCTGATATCATCGGGTCATCAATATCCGACCATTGAATAATCACTTAATATATTTTAATTACAATACAAGTGTATTTAATTAATTATGCATGAACTAATATATTTTCATTACGTCTTTTCGTGACGTAATTTCTAGATTATTTTATAGAAATTACGTACTACTTTGAGTTGAGAATGTGTTTTTTGAAAGTTATGTATCAAATGTTTCTTTTGTCTATAAATGTAAATATCATATAATTAACAATGTGTACATTGCAGTAACGTGCCCTGTATTTAATAGGCATGGTGTAAGATTTACTGCTTCCTGTGTTCTTATATGTTTCATTCAAATATGCATTGTAACAATGGGGTCGATTAACAATAAATGCTTAATATTATTTAAATTCTTATTATTTAATTTTATTGTATGAGTCATTTTATGTAACGTTGCATACATTACTTAAATTTCTTGTTATTAATTTGCATAATTTAACAACACATATAATATAAATTTAAAGAAAATGGAAAGAAGGTAAGCAGTGGAAATCGAACACCGAGTATTTGCATATAAGCTAATTACCTAATCACTATACTATTGACTTCAACAAAGTATTAATGCATAAACATAACAACTGTTTTAATTTTGAGACTCAATTTTTCAAAAATGTTTGAGAGCTGTTTCTTATCATTTTTTCACAATAACACCCTTAGATAGCACTACTGTTAAAACAGAAACTCGATCGAGACATTTTCCTCGATGACATACGCTCATCTTGTAAATTTGAATTTTTTTTCAGATACAAAATACAATTTACATAGTATTATCAATCCTAATTCACGTCAATATATACAAATACATATGTAATATAAAAGAAAATGTAACATTACCAATTAAAGTATAAAACTAAGGAAGAGCAAATGAATGTTTTAATTAAAATTGTTAAACATATTTTCTTCTACGTAAAATATTTTTATTTGAAACAAATATAACGAAAACGAACAGATTGTGAAAATATTCATAATAAATTGGTACATTACGTATTTAATATCACACGTTTATTCATTTGTAACAAACTTTACGACTTATAGGCATTGTATCAAATATTTTTCTACTCTTTTCTGTGTTTAATATCTCAAATACATTTTTATATATACGTAAAAATAATGAATAAAAATATGTGGTTGTCTATTATTATAGAAAAATTATAGAAACTAAAATATAATGTACTATTAATACTACTTGTATATTAAATGTGCAAACTAAATATAAAACAACTTTCATATTTTGATAAAGTTTTTTCTTTTAAGTGCAAGTTACGCATTTTTGAGTTACTATTTGTTAAAAGTAATGGTATTATATTTAAAAATTATATATAGGTAATGTGCATTTACTACATATTTTCTGTTAAAATCATGTATTAACCAAACAAAAATATGCAAGAATATCATATGAATATGAAATATGTGATAATTACTGTTATCTGATAATATCCTTAATACCTTCAAAGTACGGAATATATATACAGGGTGTTTCCGAACTGGTGGTACGACCCGAAAAAATAATTTTTAAATGTAGTGTAACATTTTTTCATAGAAAGCTTCGTTTCCGAATAAATCGACGTTGAAGATTTATAGAGTACGCGTATATTTACGCTTCTGTGAACGTTTTCTGTAGTACAGTAGAATTCGAATTATCCGGCATACTCGGGACCGAGGCAGTGCCGGATAATTAGACTACACCTATGAAGTGATAATAACGAAGAAAATAATTTAGAAGACGACCATGGATACAAGTTAAGATGTCTACATATATGCGTGTACACAATACACGCACTGTAAAACACTTGAATTTCTTCAGTTTGTTCGTCAACTGTTCGGTATCGATATCACTGTTGAATACATGTGGCCGTGACTTCTTTGTTTCTGCGAAATTGATTTGCGATAGTTGCCAAAGAATAGTCGAGGCAAATGTGCCGGTTAATCGGGCATTCCGGATAATCGGAAATCTACTATATTTCCTGTTTTCCTATGTTCAAATACAAAAATAATTTTCTCTTTAAGCTGTTCCCTACTTGCATTCTCATCGTGGTACACAAGAGATTTTTGACGTGGCCCCGTAAGCAAAAATCCATCGATATTAAAGTCCAGGGATCGCGATGGCCAAGCTGTTTTACCATTACAGTTTTGGTCCAGTTTCTTACTTTTGTTTCATTATTTATCCTTTACAGTTTAATGTGACAAATACAAATAGCAATTAGTGTCGGTCGTCCTTAGGACTCAGAGTACCTTAGCTATTTAGCTTATATACCTCTATCAGACCAGTTTTCTTTCTACTCTCTATCGAAGCCACCAACCGACAGAACAAGCCGGAGAATGAGCGAGGACGCCCGACCATGCTTGAACCCCAACTTGGCGGTAAGGATTTTTGTTCTTGGACTTTTTCAATTTCTAGACGTTAGTAAGGATGGAACTAACGTCTGTGTGAAATTTCAGCCCGAAAAAAACCATCAAGCACGGCTTCCAGAGATGGGTGTGGAGCGGTCACCCATCTTCTTACGGTCGCCGCCCAGTGCATCTTGACTTCGGTGATCGAACGGGAATCGGTAAATACAAATAGCAATGCAGATATATAGTTTGCAATGATATCTGTTAGGCTAGGACTACACAGGCGTTTTATACGCCGCGTGTTGCACGTCGAAGTAGAATCTTAACTGGATGAGCGTATGATAAATTTTTCTGTATCTAACATTTTTTAATCACGTTTTATTCCTCACAGCTGTGAAGTCAAACCGATACTAACACGCCTATGTAAGTAATCAATTATATTAAGGAGGTATTCTAGTGTGACAGTTTCAAAAAATCGATTTTTTTTGTATATATCAAAAGTACAACTCTTTAAAAATGTGTTCCTAAAATTTTATAGTTGTATTCGATAAAATAGCGAAGTTATTCAAAGTGCCGCCATTTTTGTAGTTTTCAATATTTTTCTTTTATTGTACTAGCGACCATTGCCAGAGGCATACTAAATAAGAATCAATTGGATTTTTTAAATTTAAATAAGCAGAACGGCTCAAATCATGGCAACCATCAACGTACTTTTTTTCATGTGTTTGACGTGTTCCACAGCAGCCATATTTAATTATTTTCCAAGAAAAAAATTTGTAATCATTCTTCAAGGACAAGTAAAGACGGTAAGACAGCCAGATGTAACGCTGTTAAAAGGGAAAGATTTCGTTTAGTCTCTTGTCATTAATATGACTTCTTTTACGTTGACTTATTGACATAATTTTAGAAAAACTACCTTACCGTACATTTTTTAAATGTATTAACAAAGTATATCGGACAATTGCTTCAAAAACAACATTTCATAGCAGAAGAATAGTTAACACTGGGGCATTTATTGGTGCTAGTATTTTTGAAATGATTATAGAATTTAAAGACTGGAAATAATGCACACAATATTTGTAAGGAAATAGACGAACGACGGCTAAGGCATGCGGAGATTCGGGATTTGGAAAATTTCCTTGGAAACAAGAATTTGACGACTTTTTATAGACAAAAGACAGAATCGCAGATTAAGGGTGAATTTAAAAACATTTTCTTTTAATTCAGAGAAAGATTAACTGAAAACTTTAGATGCGTTTTTTTCAAAACTATGTTTTCCGAACTTGCACCCAGTAGATCTCCGAAATTCTTCATCCCTTTAACTTGAAATTTTTACACATTATTTTTCATGAAACAATCTACAATGTAGCACAACATTT
>NW_017101388.1:32176-33135 GCF_001263275.1 Habropoda laboriosa
ATGCAATGTAGCATAGGATTTTTTTGATATCTTAGTTCGTTGAATTTTTATAAATATTTAAAGTTGATTTTTTTCAGCGAAAACGATAATTTTGCCTTTAATAAGCTGCCATTTTCTCATGTTTCAAAATTATTGCAAAATCATATGCTACATCGAAGATAATCTATTTTTGTTTAAATTGATACAAAAATTTTTTATTTTCTATATTCCAGTCACTTTTACCGCTGGGTGCAAGCTAACACAGTTCCGCTGAACATGGAGTTAGATAATATTGTACCACTCTACCATTGTATAATTTTGAAGTAATAAAAAAAATATGAAAATAGAGTTAAGATGTTGCTTAATGTTCCTTATAAAATTTTTGTTCTTTTTACCAAATATTTATAGGCGAAAAAAAATGTTAAATTCACCCAATTCTTTTAGGCTTCCATGGTTGCATACACCCTTAAAACACATAGTTCCTACATTGGCAGAGAAAACGCAACATATAAAACGCCTGCATACCTAGCCTTAGACAAAGGCGTACGTGAAATCATGAAATCACGTACTCCACGAATCTTCAACGTTAATGTATTCATAAAGGAAGCTTTGCATGAAGAACTGTTACTGTACACTTTGGAATTATTTCCTTATGTAGATTTGCCCCTTTTCGGGTTGTACCACCAGTTTAGAAACACCCTGTATGTATATAAAATACCTTGAAGATATGTTCATAATATTGAACAATATATAAAAATAAAGACAACTGTTACAGATGTATAAGTTTTAAACAATACTTGATCTAATTACATACATTCTCTGCCACTAAAGGTAAAAGGTGTAAAGAAAACAGGACTATCTAAACTCATACAGGAAATGAAATTCAAAAGTTAAACTTTCCATGAAAAATCAAGATGTTCACTACATAATTCTTTGAAATTCAAAAATCCGCAATATATACATATTTTATTATTAAATTT
>NW_017101388.1:33154-36689 GCF_001263275.1 Habropoda laboriosa
TAAAAATTTTGAATAAAATTTCATATTTTTTTAATAATAATATTTCTATCTCATTTCAGAAATTCGAATCAATAATTATTGAAAAATACCTGTTTGTATATTAAATTGTATGGAGGAAATAATTATATATCTGTAAAAATCACTATACAATGTGCCCCTCAAAATTCCGTATAATATTCGCCAGTGTATTCTGCAACTAAATATAAGGCGACAATGTCATATAACCGTAGATTTATCTATGTGATACACTGTACTATATGTAATGCAGATTCTATTAAGAAATTTTTGGCGACATTCTATAACAGCAGCTCCAGAATTTCTCGCACAAAAACCATCAACGGAATACATATCTGCATATTCTTCGTCTGAAAAATTTTTGGCATTTTGAACATCATGAGCTGTTACTTTACAAGTCAGAACGAAGCTTAAAGCATATTTTTATTAAAATGTGCGGTTTGTAGTTATCCTGACAGCATCAGAGCAGTACTAAGACACAGCCTGCATCAACGACTAACAATAATTGTTCACTTTCTTTTGCCTTGTATCACACTAACAATAAGAGGAAGACCATTACCGTTTCCTTTATATTACATTTTTTAATTCTAACTTTCTAATGAAACACCTATGGCTCTATGTTTATGTAACATTTTTTTCTTATATTTACTCGCAGAACACACTGACAAAATTTGTATGAAATCTTGACAGACACCCTGTACAGATATATGTTAATGATAAATTGTCCATTAAGAACAATTTAACAATGTTGTAGGAATCTTATTTACATAATTTTATTACTTTCTTCTATAAGAGTATTTAAATTTATTTACTATAAATTCGCGCATACCTCCCACCCCCTCTTTCTCTCTCACTCTCTCTCTCTCTCACCCTGTGTGCGTGCGCGCGCATCTATCTTCCCCACTAACACTAAGTTAATTTGTTTTCATTATGTTATTCTTTTCAAACTACTTACAGTATGTGCATTTGCATCGCAGAAGAAAATATTAAAGGAAGAAAAAGTTTAAAACCCAAATGAATGAGAAAATTAGAAAGGTCTTAGAACTTGGTTTCTTGAAACTAATTACTTGTAAAATTCATAATCATTAAATAACACTTGGCATTAATATCATTTATGTTTAAACATAGACAATAAGTAGTATTTCTGAAACATATAAAGTAGTTAAGTTCTGAGACTTCTTTCGATATAAAAGATTTCACCTAATTCAGTGTGGTAGAAGTGCTAAAATTTGAAATAATTAAGTAAATTGGTAATCACAATACGAAATACATAACAAATCTAATGTAGGCTATAAAATTGTTCTACATATATACTTTAGACAAATGTAACTATACAACAAAGCAGGCCAAATGAAAATTATACCGTCACCGCAAGTCATGAATGCATAGAAAGTGAAAAATGAAATATCGGGAAGGTGGATTCTTGGATGAGGTGAAATTTAAATGGTACTGATGGATCGAGTTAATTGTTGCAGTAAAAGTAACACCCGTTGGAATTTCTGTTTCAAACTTAAGTAAATTACTTGATATATATATATCTTGATATATATGATATATATACATATACAGGGTGTCTCACATAAGTGTCGCTACGAAATTTCAGGGCTTTCCATGCACTTTACAAAAAATAGTGTTAAACAAAAGTTGAACTATATTTAAGTCTAACTTTTGTAAATTAATATTTTTATATCTACACTTTTTTCGAAGATATGAATGTTAGCTTTCGTTTTCTAAATATAATAATATAGTATTATAGTATTTTTTATTAGAACGAATCACAACAAATCGAATAACCATACACATATTACAAAAAGAAAAAAAAAATGTATAACAATTCAACACAAGTTGTACAACGTCGCGGTACTTTTTGTAAACAGCTTCGATCGATGAAACAAATTTGCATTTGTTGCCACTATATTGCTCTCACGACGAACCTCTTTACATGCTATGCGGATTCTCTTCTGTAAATGTATGTTTTAAATTGGAATAGCATAGACTGTGGATTGTAAATAACTTCATAGGGAAAAGTCCTTTGGAGACAAATCCGGGGGACGGAATGTATAGGAAATTGGTCTATAAGTTCCCAACCAATGTTCTACGAATTTTCTCTTTAAATATTTACGAACAATCCGAGCATTATGAGGTGGACACCCGGTTCTTAGGCGTATCTTGTATCCGTATTTATGGCATCGTGTCAAATTGTCACGCCGTGTTGCAGGCAACTATTATATTTTTCGTTTCGAATAAACAATAGATGTTTAGTGCGTTGCTTGCAATCCTAGTCGCTAGGACCGTGATGTCTATACCATAAATTCTGGAGTTTCCAATGGGCCAAATTGAAAGTGGCTCTAAACCTTTAGCTTCGTCGGTGAACCACTTTACGGTGACAAGGTCCAGGCCTCACAACGACTCCACGGGATTCCCATGCATCCCTCCACCAACTACTTTCTCTGGTCATTTGTGCACCCTACCCTGAAGATAGCGCGCTAAGGGCGAAATGGGAGGAGGTCTCAATGCACCGGAAAAAACTGTTTGATGATTGTGAAAATTGTAGGAATCCAATCAGGATGTTTAAAACACAACCGGAGTCTCCGTGTTCCAGAAACAGCGGAAACAGGTACATTCGAAACGGCGTCAGATACACTAGAATCTTCGTCATAGAGACTTTGAACCGTTGAGATATCCATCAGAACCGTTGTCCACTATAATCAATTTTTGCTTAGAAAAGAGACTCATGTTGTACTTGATATTACATCACAGTTTCACACGTTGTTATCCATATAGTAAATGCAACATTAACATTTCTTCGTGTTTCAACAAGAAGCTGATCCTTCGAGTAGCACCTAGTCGGCACACCACGTCTAAAGTGTCACCGAGCCTGAGGACGATCTTGTTGGAAATAAATGCATTGTACAACGTTATTTGGAAGCAGTCGTAATAACATTGGAAGTGCAGAACGAAGGAAATTTAAGTAGCACTCAGACGTTAAATTTTGTTCATAAATGTAAGGTTCATTTAAATGGCCGTGTGCTAACCCATACCAAACATTAACTGTAACTTTGATTTGAAAATTATCTTCTTGAAACCAGTATGGATTATCTTTAGACCAAAAATGACAATTATGTGGATTAATAATACCATTATTTATAAATTTACATTCATCTATCCACAGAATGTCATTCAATATTTCGGGATTACTTTCATATGCATCAGCCAGTCATGCTATAAAATTTTGACGACGTGGTCCATTGGTCCACTTTATTCATTTTTTAAGGCTGATAATCACTTTTGTTGTAATTCTATTAATAGAATTACGAGATAGATAATCCAGTATCAGCAGCAATAGCACGAATAGAAGAACGGATTCTCTTCGAAATGTGCTAAAGCTATAACAGCATGGTCATCAGATGTAATTGGATTGGGTTTGTTCCTTTCTCGTTTGTAAGATACCCATGGGTTATGAGATCATGGGTTTTCAATTTTATAAAAATTTTGTTCACATGGATAATGTCTCTCTAGA
>NW_017101388.1:36740-48230 GCF_001263275.1 Habropoda laboriosa
TTCACTATTCGAATATATTCTGATTCATTTAATCAAAACAGTCTTAGTTAGCATCATGAGAGACGTACATAGTTGTTTAATGGCATTTGGTAAAAATTTACATTGTATCTGAAACGATCGACTTGATATACCGCGACGCTGCACGTGTCGTTTTGATTTTTTATACGCTATTGGTGCTTCTTTTGCAACATGTGTATAATTATGTGATTTGGTATGATTCGTTCTAATAAAAAATATTGGAGTACTATTTAAAAAACGAAAGCTTACATTCATATCTCTGACAAAAATGCAGATAAAAAAGTTCTGATGTATCAAAGTTGTGAAGACTTAAACATAGTTCAACTTTTGTCTAACATAATTTTTTTATAAAGTCCAAGAAAAATGTTCAAATTTTGTAGAAACACTTACGTGGGGCACTTTGTTTGTGTTGCGTGTGCGTGTATGTGTGTACCCCCCCACAATCTCTCTCTCCCGTCACTCACTCTCTCTCCGTCTCTCGCTCAACCGCCATCACTTGATCTCCTTCCGTCACTTGCTCTCCCCCCATCGCTCGCTCACACGCCGTCTCCAGGTCCCCACGTTTCTCGCTCGCCCATATCTTACGCTCATCATTGTCTCACGCTCACCCCTGTCTCATGTTCACCCCTATCTCGCGCTCTTCCAGTCTCTCGCTCTGTGTGTGTGTATGTGTGTGTGTGCGTGCGTGTGTGTGTACGTGTGTGTCAAGTAATATTGCTCATTTTATTTGTTATTATGCAGTATTTTTAAACATTATAGTAATATATATTAATTTGATAAAAAAAATAAATAATTATTATTAACGAATAATCAATTTAATGTTAATACTTTAATTAAAAAATAAAACAGAGTTGTCACCTAAGCTTGTTATAACAGATTTTGGAAAGAATTTACAAATCAAATATTTTCTGTTTTCAAGTATTAGTTATTGTTAATTTTATGAAAGTATTTTTTAAGTTTATTTATAAAAATATATTGTTTTATACTTGAACACAACTTTACTTTAATATAAAAATTCTAATTCATGTGCAAACAAGAAATAATTAATTTAATAAAATGTACAATTATTTATATTGCAATTTTCAATAAATTAACATTAATAATTACATTACAAGATACGAATAAAATTTATATTTAAGATATGAATGAGCGAAAAAAAGTATATCAATTGACTATGAAAGATATAGAGAAATGATCATGAATTACTTATAGAATGATTCCTTTTTAATCTGTAAGCAATGACAACCCTAGACGTAATACTCTGACTTGGTGTATCTGATATTTGACATGATTTTATATTTGAAGTATTTGAAAATATAATTAACTGTTATATGTGAAAGTATGATTAGATGCTATATTTGAAAATATGACGTTTTTATATATTTGAAATATACTTTTATCATATAAAACGTACTTACAAAATAATACGGTGGTTGTTGTTGCGTCAGAGGAGTTGGGAGCTTAGGAACAGGATCAAATTGAGACGAAGGAGTCTCTCTTTGAGGTAAGGCTTTGAAGAGAGATTTCTTTGCTCGAGGAACTGTCGCGAGTGGCACACTAGTAAGATTGGCAGAGAAAGTATCTGTAGGAAGAGCAGGGCTTCCATCTAACGTTCCCTCCTCTGTTTTCTTACTTGCCGACTTTTGCTTTGGCGGTCGCGTTACTAACGCTGATATCTTCGCCAACTCTGGACTTGGTTCTCGTTTCGTCTCATCCTCAGGCTTCTTCAGCAATGTCTTTATAGTTCTATAACACATTTCCCTAATAATAATGTATGCGTTATTAAGTACGATGAAATGTATATAATATTAACTCATAGTACACTTTGTACTAAAACACTGAAAAAGGAAGGAAACACGTAGCGTCCATAAAATAATAAACACATTTTTCAGCTGTTACAGAAAATAAAAAATTACTAATAACACAAAAATAAAAAAACATAAGCAAAAAACTCACATTTTCTTCATTGGAGTAGCATCTGGCGTTGGGGGTCTTGGAGAAGCTGTTCCTAATTTTAATGTTATCTTTGGTACAGCTTCCGAAACTTTATCTTCTTTCTATAATAAAATGATATTAAGATATTAATTTCTTTACTTTAAATTCTGTTTCGCAAAAATGACAAGAAAAGTACACTAAATAATGACTTTTGTACCTCTTTTTCTTTTCGTTTATCTTTCTTTTCTTTCTTTTCTTTAGTTTTATCAATCTTTTCTTTTTTATCTATTTTATCCTTTTTATCCTTTATTTTTTCTCCTTTTTCTTTATGTTTTTCTTTTTTATCTTTTTTCTTTTTTAATTTATCTTTCTTTTCCCTCTTATGTTCCTTTGATTTCTAGAAATAAAATATAATATGTAGTAAATAGTTATTTGGAAGTAATAGTTATTTTAAAGTCCTTACTACACTGAAAATTTAAAATGAACTTACATATTTTTTTTTTGGCATATTTAATATTATCAATTTGCTTTCTACAAATTTTTTTATTAATTGCTACTTTAGTAAATTAAAGTAATTAAAATACTTTCAGTTATTATTAATTATTAATACAAGTTAATATTATAATGAGTATTGAAATACATAAAAAAGTTTAAATTACTAGTAAAGTAAAAAATTACCTTATCATTTTTATCCTGTTTTTCAACTTTGGGAGTTTTTGAAGGTAATAATGGTACAATAGGTACTGGTGTAGGATACGTAATTGGTGTTACAAGTGCAGATGATAAAGGTGGTGCAATAATACTTGCAGGAACTGGCGGAGGTATCTCTTTGTCCTGTTTAACCACCTTTGGTTTATCTCCCTTTTCTTTTTCCACTTTTTCGTGTTTTGTCATTGAAGGTGTTATTTCAGTGGATGAATGTGCTGGAGGAAGTTTTTCACGTTCAAGAGATTTATTTTTTGGTAAAGTACAAAAGTCTTCAGCTTTTGGTGGTAAATTTAAGAAGCGAGGTGGCAATGGCAAATTTGGCATTGCTGGATGAGGGCCAGTACTACCTCTTCCCAAAGGTAGTGGAAACCTAGGAAACATAGGATGAGGTATTAAACCAGGTGCTGGAGGAAACGTTGAAAAGAAAGGAAATGGTATCGTTGGTGGAAAACTTGGTTCTTTGGAAATCTGAGGTTCGGGTGCCTGTGGTGTTTTTGGTCGATCTAGTATATCCGGTTCTGGCGCATCGTTGGTAAGCTTTGTCTGAAAAACGGTAATCGCGTATCGGCGATGTCTTTCGGTATTTTGTTTAAGCAATTAACAGTACTCGCATAGATATACACACATGCGTGCACTTGTGTTAACATCATGTAATATAAATAAAAATTACCCTACCTTCTTTGGACTGACGCAATGTTTGGGGCTTCTTGATTTTAATTCCTTCTTTTTATTAATCTTCTCTTTCCTCTTTTTTTTATGATCCGTAGGCGTTGTTGGCATGTTTAATTCTGGAGTTCTCGGTGTACTCGGAGTCCCTGGCGGTGACATATCATCAAACATATAAACATCTGATCCTGGACTTTGTAGATCAGTTAATTCTCCTCCATCTGGTTGAAGATGAACATCTGGCGTATGTGGAGTCTTCTTTTCATCTCGTTTTACATCATTGTCATTACGAAATGCCTGCTTATCTATATTTTCATCAATCACCAATCCTGGAGAACTTTCTCTTGAATCAAGTTCTTTGTATTTATGTTGTTCTGATATGTCTTTGTCTTTATCCTCCCGCGGTTTTGAAATCTTTTTAAAAATATTCAATTTTTGTTTGTCTGGTTCTGATGGAAGTTTATCAATATTATCTTCTTTCTTTTCATTGGGTGGAGGAGATCCAGCAGTAAGGTCGATTACTTTTTCTGTTTTTGTCTTTGGCTGTGTATTTTTCTGCAATTTTGGGCTACCAGCTGTCTTAGGAGACATTAATTTAGGAGTAGATGGTCTGCTTGATGAACTTGGCATAGTACTTTGTAACTTTCCACCTACTGACTTTAGGGGTTTCAATTTAGCTAATTCTTTCATACTAGCCAATTTTTTAATTTTATTATCTATCTTATCCGGTTTAAATAATTCTTTAGCGCGATTTTTTTTCTTGTTTTCTTTATCAAGTTTACAATCCTCCAGACCTTTTTTTATAATCTTTTTTGGTTTCTTATCATACTTTAATTCAGGGGGTACCATTGGGTAGGAGCTAGGTTGTGGTGAATCTGAACAGGTTTGATGCGGTGTTCTTGCTTCGGGTAATTTTCCTTCTCGAGCAGGTGATAAAAAACCTGAAGTAGTCATCATTACACTATGAATTTCACGTAATGGTCTACCCTCTTCTAATACTTTCACACGCTTTACTATAGGACTTTCAAATGAGACAGGATCTCCTGGTCTCTTGAAAACGACTTGTGGTGATATTCTGTGAGGAGATACATTGATAGAACTATTCGTTGATGTTCCATTACTCAATGTTAAATCTGGTGTTCTATTTATTACATTCTCTGCTTTCTCTGCTACATACTCTTCTGCAAGATAGCAATTCATTTTATTTTAATAACTTTGAATTATTACTGGTTATTTAGGTTACACTGTATTTTTCTATAAGAGGAACTTGAACACTAACAATCTAATGGTAAATATTTTTTTTAGTAAAAATTTGCATACTAAGCATGAGTGTTATAATTATATTTTGTATGAAATAAATTACTATACATCACTGTATGTAAAAAATAGATTAATCTACTATGAGGATCAATTACCTATAAGTAATCCATTATATATAGAGTTATAAATTACAGTTATACAAAATTTGAAATTCTTCTATTTAGTTGTTGCATTTGTAATTTTATTTAAAAAAACTACATCTACTTTAAAATATACATGCAAAGTAACACTATGAATAATTAAATATAAGGATGTCATTTCAAATGTTTAATCTTTAACAGTAAATGCAGGGTTCATTCAGATATATGTTTTACGTTTCTATAGACGTCAAGAGTAGTCTTAGTAGTTTTATATTACTTTCAACTTCTCACAGAATAAAAATTTCTATTACAATACAAAATTGCTATAATGGATCTGAATGAACTCTGCACATACCTTACGCTCGGCCGGTAAGCGATCCGTCATTCGAGAATTAATAACATACTGTTTAAATTACACATCCATTTTAATGTTCTACCTTTATTTAAAAGAAAATTCAAAAATTCAACTTGCATTTTTGGAATAAAATATCATATCTTATGTGTTAAATTAGAAGAAATATTACATTTTTATAAGAAATCTATTAATTCTTATTGGTCCTAAATTTAATAGTAAACAAAATGTTTTACTTTCTTTCTTAAAAATTTGTTTTATAGAAGACCCCAATGGTGTCTGAATGCCATCAAAGATGTCAATAAGACAAGAGTAATAGAGGTTGTCTATGTTTAATTAAAGGATCTTTTCTGATTAAGATTTTGCCACTTTTAATAAAAACTGTACCACCATGATCTATAAATGTAGTATCAACAAAATCATTGAGGCAAAAGCTATAAAGACAATTTCTAATCAATGGATTTGTGTTGATGATATAATTCAATGATTACTCAATTTTATGGACTCAATGTCATACAACTACTTTGTGTGGTGTAAACTAAATACAATGTATAGTAAATCACTGATAAAAATAAAGGATGTAAAGAAACAAACTAAACACAGTTTCATTGAAATCTTTTACACGTTGAATGCCATGGCAGTCACCAAAAATCCGAACTCTTTTTGGCAGTGGTATCATGAAGAGTCATTGATGATCGTTACTCAGCCATTACCAGAACCAATTAAAGCACATAAATGAAATAAACAGTGATAAGTGTAGAATTTGTAATACTGTCAATGCTATAATAATGATGCTAAGTTCCAAATGCAATTAAGCATTTTTATTTTTTAGTAACATATGTATATAGAATGTCCCACCAACTCTGTCCACTTCAAATATCTCTGTTATTTCAAGTAATAGATGAAAACATTATTTACAAAAGTTGTATAGTTACAAGAAAGTAATAGTTTCTTTACAGTTAGAGGCATAGAGGTAATTTGAAGATCAATTTTGTTATTTCATATGGAATATCCAATCTTTTATGAACAAATTCGATAGAATAGCGAATTCTGAATATAAAAGTACTAAGATACTTATATTATTTATCCTAGAACTCATCGTTCTTGAGATAACCAACTTTGTCCATCCTATTACTTTTATTATGAAACATGTTCGAAGTTATGCTCAGTACTTCGGATGTAAACAAACATATATAATTGTTTGGTACCGAACGTAATTAATCCCATTATAACAGACACCTTTTCCTCAAAAGAAAATTACCAATTATCGACTTTACGACACGGACGCCTGTCTAGTCTATTTTTGAGTATCTCTTTTTTCAAAAGCCCATAATTTAATTAAGTATCTTTACGCAGAGGTCGGGGGCCTAGAAAGTGTTCTATGGTCACAGAACCCCTGCATTCTTGCCGGCCATCCGCCTTTCTAGTGTCCAGCCACTAATCCTCAATACTAATGATGTATCATAAAGCCACTCAGTAACATCGAAGAGCCTAACAACCCTTTAGGGGCAAGCATCCCTTGGGTTCAACTCCCCGAAAGCGACACCATACCCCACTCTGCCAATTTGAGAATTCCAAAGTGGGCGGCATACTCGCAGCTTGCTGAGGAGGACCCTTAGGCTTACTAGCACAGGATTTGCCACACATAATACACACCCTAAACCATAGATTTAATATAAAATAAGATTTTCACAACACAGAGAGAATCTTTGAAAAATAAAAACACGATAATAAATGCAGCAGACAATTCAGACAAGCTTAAAACGTACACCTTGTAACCAAAAATTTACGCAAATTAGTTTGCTCTCATTAATTTGAAACAGACACGTCCGTATTAAAGGTTATCGCAGTTTATGCGTAAGCGAGCCTTACAACCTCGCAAAAATTCAATGAATTGCAACTAATAAACGAAATAATAGTAGAGCTATTACAAAAATGCGAATATTCGATATATTCGAATACCAGTAGAATTCGAATTTCAACTTTGAATAATTGAACTATTCGAATAATTCGGATAATGCGAATATTGTAAGTGATTGAATTTCAAATATTCAACTTCAGAAAATAACGTTTCAGGAATGAGAAGAGAAACACAAATGTTACAGTCCATTAAAATCGTTCTGAGATTTCAGCTCACCTCGAAATGAATCCATAGTGATATATCGATCATATCGCTACTGATTACGACCAATGTCTTACGAATAAATATATCTCAAACCCATAGCACTGAATGTGGCCTGCCTTCCTAAAGTTACATATTCGAATATCTGAAATGAACAAAAATTTCGGCACAATCCGAAATTCGAACACTTCTTATATTCGAATTATCCGAATAAAAAATGCGTATTCGAAATTATCTGAATTATTTAAATAATTAGATTATTCAAACTTTTACAATTGTAATATATAGATAGTGAATATCGTAAAATGGCATAGTTAAACTTTCAACGTTACTCAGTATTAATAAGTTCCTCATTCAGTGATCACGAGATTGTCAATACGAAATTTTCATTCGAAGAATAAGTGAATATACTCCTCATTTACGGAGGAAGTAAGAAAACTTCAATTAGGACACAAACTTTGTTTACTAAAAGATATCCCATCGATAAATGACAGTTCAACAAACACTTGGGCCGTATTTTATCGACGATAGTCTTACTGGTGATCAAGGGTTCAGCATAGAAAAGACCTGAGAAGATAAGATGCAAATATTTCAACGATTCGCAGATTACATTGTATCGATGTATATGGTCGATATTTCGAACATGTTTCATAATGAAAGTAATAGGATGAACAAAATCCAATATCTCATAAGTGTACCTTAGTACTTCTACACTGTGGATTTGGAGTCTTCATACCTATCAACCAGAACAATAACAACAAGGAATTAGTAAGGGCGCCTTGGCGAAGGATATAGAGTCCCGACTTATTGTTAGCCGGCCGGAGGTTGCAGTTTCGATTCCCATTTGTAGGTTCTTCATTTTTCCTTGGCTCCTACAATACTCAGAATTCGCTATTCTATCTAATTTGATTATAAACAATTGGACATTCCATTCACAAAAGTAAAACTGACCTTTAGATCTTCCCTATGCCTTTACCTGTAAAGCAACTATTGCCACCATGTTATGTCTGCCTTGCAACCATACAACTTTTGTAGGTAATATTTTCACTTATTTCTTGAAATAGTGAAAATATTTTATATGGACAAAGTTGGTAGAATACCTTGTATATGTTCCATAGGCATATTATTAAATTAGTTTGTTATCTATTAAGTTTTAAGCTAATAAGAATTAATACATAAAAAATATGACGTTCTATTACCAACCTACAAATAATCTGAAATGGCTACATATACAATATAATGTTATCCTTGAAACCATACAATTTTTACACATAACACAATGTAAATATCTCTCAAGGTGTGCATGTTAACTACATTACCTAGTATATTTTGTGTTGTTTAAATTTCAAATAAACATTATTTCATATAAAAGCAATTACTTAAAAGAATGAAAACTGCTTTTAAATGTACAAAATACATTTTTCCATCATTTATAATTTAGCTAGTAATTATACTATTTGTCTTGTTCCAACAGCCTACTAAAAGTAAATTCTTTATTTAATATCATCATTTTATCTATTATTGTTTATATTGAATAACTCTATTGTTTCCTTTAAAGATGCAAAATATAAATCTATAAATACATACTCTTTGTTTTAAATATATAAAAAAACAGTTGAAATAAGAATATAAAGAGGAGATTACTAGTTATATCATTCTCATTTACGAAGGAGTAAAATTTTAAATAATCAATTCATTTTAAATGTGCTACTACAATTGTAAATTGGTATAGAGGTACTGTGTACATAAACTGACAACCTTCCAAAGCATATTGTGGATCTATTTTCATTTATTACAAAATTATAATAAAATTAAGATATTGTAGATACATCTTTAAAAGGGTAGTTTTTCCTAACCTTTTGTCTTTTCATTTTATCTATTTATTTATAGTTACATTTCAATAATACTGTTCCAACTAATTGTACCCTATTTATAAACATAATTACATTTGACTTTGCATAGAACATTACCACTGTATTTGTAAAACATAGTTTTTTATGTTTTAACTCACATTACTGCTGTAACTGCAGATTTCAAATTTCATCTAGTTACTGAATGAACAACAATAAATTTAAATCTAACAATGAAACTGATCATGATATAGATCAATTACTTCTGTTTCATCTATCAAGAAAATTATTATACAAGAAGACTTGTTATTTTTCTATTATGAAAGTCTGACACCTTATTTAAATTACATCTTTCTTATTACTATGAAAGAAACCTTCTGAATACAAAGAAAAATTAGTTTGCAGAAATGTTCTGCAATTAGCTATCATGAGCCATACACTTCTACTTGACACTAAGTCTAAAAAATTGTTGTGTTAACAACTATGTTTATAAATAGAAAGTCATTAATTTAATGATATTTATAAAGTATAGTTACAAACAAAAAAGTAAAATAAAAGTTATAAGGAAAATAAAAGTAAAATTTATTTTTTGGGGAATATACCTAAAATATCTTAACTTTGTCGTAAGTTTGCAACAAATGATTCATTAAGATCTCCAACAAGTTTGTTGGTATTCTAACAGGACAAATTATATATTTAATCACGAATGTATAACAATTACTTAGTTTTTGTATTAATAAATGCATTGAAATTTTACATTTTCTAATAATACATACAAAGAATTATAAATCAAAATCTAATGGAGTCATTACTGTAATTTATTAACACAATAAATTTAATTAAAGAATAAATAAGATACTAGAAACTTTAAAACAGAAGCTACATTCTTGAAAATATATCTGACTTTTCATTAATATTTCAAGTAATTCCGTCAACTAACATAGTTTGAATGCTGATGACATATTAATATTGCTATACATTTTATATACATATGATTGTAATGTACAGTACTCATGTTATGGATTATCAATTATTAATTATAATACCTTTTTAATTAAACAGCTGAATAGATTATAGTAAGTTTCCATAAAATATATTTTACATGTAATAAACATTATCAAAAAATTAATAATAAATTAGCATTTTTTTAGTTTTAAAATATTTGAAGTTTTAATAATTCTAAAAACAATTATTTGTATAATATAAACACAGATATATTTATAACATACTTTACCTTCAGTATCAGGGTACATAGCTGGTAAATGTTCATGTACATGTACTGGCCTTGTTACAACTTCTCGACTTCCAGGTTTTAAAAAGTTTAAGTGATTCTCATGTCGAACTGGAAATTTAGGTACTGCTATAGGACATGGAACAGAGTCAACATTTTTAATATATGCTGTTAATTCCTGTATATCAATATTCATATGCTGGAATGCTAAACCTAAATCATCAAGATTTGCTTCTGTCCTTCCCACTGAAAAAAATATTAAATTATATATTTTAGAATAAAAAGAACTCTGTATACACCTAATATTTCAACATAATTATACTCCTTTAATCATACAATTATTTGAACAACAAATAGAATTTACTGAATATTATCTAAGACTTTATGTATCACATGTAATATCTAGTTTCTTATAATAATTCTAATACATTTGAACCTTTATAATACTTGAAGTTACTTACGAATTTCTGCATATTGATGAGTAAGTTTTGAAATTTGCAAAATATATTCTTGCATAAGATCAACCATAAACTCTAACGGTGTCGAATTAATTGAATGCCATCCAATTGTTTGGCAAATTTGAGCAACCACCATTCTTAAAACACTTCTACTATATTCTGTTGACATTTTTACCTAAGAAAGAAAACAATAAAATTTCCACTTATAATAAAAACTAAGGATTGGTTAAAAAGACGTTATTACAACTTTAAATCTAATACATATGTTTTTAAAAGTATTAAAAAGTAGCAAGATTTAGTAGACTATTCATAATCTGAATGTGTGAATTATTTAATGTGAAATTTTGAGTTCACTTACCAATGTAAAAGAAATTGTACAAGAGTTTTTTAATTCTTCTGTTTATTAATCTAAAATGCATACATTTCTACTACACTACTTAGCTTCATTTAGCACTTTGATGTTAAGTTATGCAATTAACTTCGACAATAATACATGTTTTATTCGTAAAATATAACGAAGTGTAGATAACATAACAGACACAGAATGCAATACGTTCTCACTGCCTTCACATTTTCCTTTAAACGTATTTTTACTTCTTTGCAACCATTGATGCATATTACACACCATATACCATGATGGCGGAGAATTTCTTCAGTCATAGAAGCAAAAAAGGATAGCGTCGTCGTACTTCTGATCAAGCTCACTTACATTAAAATATGAAAGATTGAAGCTTTAAAGTTGTTCTACCA
>NW_017101388.1:48297-56690 GCF_001263275.1 Habropoda laboriosa
TAACCCTATAATAAATTTGACTAACGAAAATGTAATTTTTACAAGAGCGCTATTTTCCTTCTTACAAAAAATATGGAAGAATTACATTTCATGTTTATTGATTTCCGTACAAATTATGAAACAGTACTAGTAGAAACTTTAGTATTTCGTTTATTAAATCCATAAACTAATAAACAGAAAGATAACCCTTTGCAAATTACACATGTGTATATACACTGAGTTGTAAGATGCGCAAACTACATGCGCAGAAATAATTCTGACACCAGCCGTTCAACAGTTCTCTTTGAAACGGCTGTCAATAAATAAATCTGTATTATTAAGAGGAGACATTATTTGTTTAACATCCAGCTATAATTTGTTGCTAAAAATATCGATATGTACGCCTTGCATCTCCGATGTTTAATCGTTACTTACAAAAAGCATTGAAAATGTTTCCGAAATAAAATTTATTTCATATTTTAATTATTTATTTTTGTATTTTAGTGATAAACAATTTCAATCTTGTTACACTTTAACCACAGACGAGGTACACAATAGATCTATTACCCAATGCATTCTTTTGTCCCACGACTTGGAGGCTTGCGAGTACCCTTATCATTTTCGTGTCACTTCCAACATTACTGATCCAGCGCAGAATGAGATTATAACATTATGTAATAATGGTCGGAATTAGAACTAAACGTAACTATGAAATTATAAATAAAATACAGTAAAGGACATCTTGTAATCGTGCATGCAATATAGAATTGTGTACTTTTGTAATACTAAAGTTCTATCCTTTCATTTTCAAAGAAAGTAAACCAAGGATTTTCAATTACACTTTTATGAATTAATGTGTGGTATAGTATTTATATCTACTTATAATTGTCTTCTTATTTCTGGAATAGTATCCAGTAATTTTTTTATCCCCTGTATGTAAAATTTCTCGTTCTTGCGATTAAAATATAGCAAAATGTTGGCAAATTGATTTTCAATATAAAAGTTTCTTTCTACTAACGAATTGTCAAAGAATTTTATTAGTTGATAGTCAGACGATGCTAACTCGAAATTATATAAGAGATACCATATTATTTTCTATCTTATATTATTTAACTTGTTTTGATTTCTAAAGATATGTTAGAACATGCGTCGTCGTCGTGAATACTGCTCTTTTTCTATTTGCTTAAATTTGATTTGTTAAATTACTCTATTGATCTAGGCCAATATCTTCTTTTATTGTTGATTGTGTTTCACCAAGTTGTTTTATACCAACTTCGTCCAATTAACATTATTATGAACAATAGTTGGTCTGCTGATACATGCTTCATTGCTACGGCTAAATTTTTTAATCGAAATTTTGTAAACCATTCTTTTACACGAACCGGGTACCAATTTTCAACTTTTCGACGATGAATTACTAATTGGATATTAATAATTGTCACTTTGATCTTTCAACGTCAGATCACCAGGTTCGAACGCCGCTTGTTCGTTTTAAACCAATCTTTTTTTGTTCTGATATCTCTTTCCGTTCTGTTCTTTTGTTACACAAAAAGTTATTTTTATCATACGAGAATAATTTTGCAGTTGTCTAAATAAAACATTTTTAAAAATCTCAAATAACATCATTACATTCTTTGAAATTTATTAGAATATATAAATTTTTTGCGTACGATTCATTTAGAAATTAACGTTCGAATGATCTATAAAAGATGATCCTGCGAAGTAATTTTGGTAGGAGGCTGAAATTTTAGGTGAATCAGTGCACAGTTATACAACCATGCAAAAGAACACGATACGAAGCAGAACATCTCTACAAACAACATCAAATTTATACAGACTGGCTCAATAGCAATAGAAATGTAACAACCGCGCGGTAAATCTGAAATAGTCCTAGAATGTGTGTTTTGGCTACTACTGGCGTCGTTTACAGCGGCCTCGAAAATTTTGCTAATATTTGGAAGAAGACTAATTGGACGGTAACTATTTAGATGGGTTGCTACCATACTTTCCGTTTTTCTTTATTGTCACCAGATTTACTGGCTTCCAGATGGTGGAGAAATAACACAGATGTAAGCAGCTGTTGAACAAGATGCTGTAATAATATATACGGAGTGAACCGCCTAATGAGATCACTTTAGATTATTCTGTTGTTGGTGCACCGATCAAGATTTTTCTTATGTCGCAGGTATAATATGGTTCAAAATGACTTTTACGATGATTATAGTACATTTCTTAACAGTTTATTTTTTTTCCAAGTTTTCAAGGTAAACTTCAATATTTTATAGATAAACTTATAATTTCTTATGCCTATTTATTAGCAGATGTTGAGACGAGTTCGGCAAGCATCATAAAATATATAATGTTGCGACGTTGACAACATACTTTTATAATCGAGCTGAAACTAGCGCTCGATTAGGATAGCATCGCATTGTTGAAGAAAGGTCCTCATAATCAAGCGAAGTCAAGGGCTCGAGTAATACTGCAGTCGTTCGTAACGAACGTTAGAATTTTAGAACATAAAATTTATTGAAATGTCGTCTACGGAGGAAACTCCAAAGCACAACATTTTTGAGACAGAGGCAGCTGAAAATTTATGTCAGGTTTTGCGACAAATACTGCATCTGTATGCAAGGTGTAAAAGTTGATCAAAAAATTTCGATTAAAGATATTAGTCTTGGCAATGAAACATGTACCGGCAGACCAAATATTGTTCAGAATGTCGAAATGTTGGGTTGGTATTCAATAATGTTTATAACAATAACGAATATATTTAAGACTCAAGACTCAATAATAATAACAACGTCTCTACTCTATTTCCATTACTCTAACACTACTCTCAGCTCTCAGTAATTTCTTTATGTATAACTCTCGCTCTGTGACTCCTCTCTCTGACTACATCGCGCGCGTCTCATTCACTCTGTTTTATTCTTTCATCCTCTCGTTCTCTCTTTCTCTATTTCTGTAGTTCTTTATCGTTTGTAATCAGTAGGTGACGAAACAGCGCTTGCTGTACGCTTCAGTGCTGCGACCAATGTGAAGCAGTGGATATCTATCCATGAAGTGTCATCGTTACGCTATCGTCGCAACATGCATTCGTCATGACGTCTAGCGTACGTTACCGCGGTCGTTTATACACAGAACGTGAGGCGCATCTTTGTTACTGACGCAAACCTTGCTGTATTCTTCGTGATTAGAAGCCGCCTACATCTAATACGCTACGCAGCACTGAAACGTACAGCAAGCGACATTTCGTTGCGTACGCGTCTCTGACGTGACGCATCGTTGACAGAACCGAAACGTACCGCTTCGTACGCTACGCGACGCGTCTCTCACGTGACGCATCGTGGACATTGGGCCTAAGGGATGCGTCGGAGTGAAGACCTGGATGCCTGGGAATTAGGGACTAAAAGGAACTAGGATTCGACACTCTAATTGTAAGCTAAACATTCAAACACTCTTTATTCGCACGTCTATTTTTCCAGTCTAAACACTTGTTTAAATATTTATAATTACAATCTATCATTTCCACAATAATGATATTATTTGGACCAACTTGGTAAAACACAATCAACAATAGTGGAAGATATTGATTGACCTGGCCCACTAGAGTAATTGTACAAATACAGTTTCCCGAGTAGAAAGGAAGAATATTCTTCCGAGACAACACTAGTTTTTATGCATCTTTAAGGACTCAGTACAAGTTAAATAAAATAGGATAAAGAATATGTAACCCTCTTATATAATTTTGAGTTAGCATTATCTGACTACCATCTAATAAAATTCTTGGACAATTCGTTAATAGGAAACAACTTTAACGTTGAAAATCAACTTACGAACATAATACGTACTATAATATTTTATTCGCAAGAATGAGAAATTTTACATAAAGGTGATAAATAAATTATTGGGTACTTAAGAGATAACTATATGTTGAAATATATATTATATCACAGATTGATTGATAAAACTTTCATCGAAAAAACCTTAGTTTACTTTCTTTGAAAATAAAACGATAAAACTTTCCGATCAACGTAATTTAGGTATTATACATATAAAAGTATAGAATTCTATACTTCGTGTACGATTGTATGATATCCTGTCCTATATTTTATTTTTAATTCCATAGTTACGTTTAGTTCTAATTCCAATCACTACTAATATTGTAGTCTTATTCTACATATGTATATTGAATCGGTAACATTGGAAGCGAGAGGTAAGAGGGCATTTAAAACCCTCCTAACGTGGGATAAAAAAATACATTAGGTGATAGGTCTATCTGTATTTTGTCTGTGATTAAACGCGACATGGAGCTTTATGCCTAATGGTTAACAAGGTTCACGGATTCTAGATTAACGATTAGGACTTTAACACTGGATTCAGGATTTAACTAGAGGTAAAATTTAAATAACTTAAGTATATTTTAACAATAAAACAAAACTGAAAAGATACAATTAAAATATGCAACGACTAAAACTAGGATTTAAACTAGAGAGCAAAGCTCATAACTTAATTTAGATTTAAAACGATTAGAATGCGAATATGTGCGGACATCAAAACGTGTGAATGATCTGAGTCAGAACCCGAGTGACTGTGTTCTAGGTGGAAAACCGTAGGTGGATGTTGGCATAACGAAAAAACAATTGAAGAATGATTAATGAAATAAGAAAGTAACGTTTGAGCTTTCGAGGTGCTTCCGGGGATTTTCGCGCGCATGAACTACGTCGGTCACTTTACATACAAATTACAATTTAATAGTACACTAAGGTCCTTATCTTATGTTACAATGGATACGAGCTATATTTAAATATAAGGTAGAATTATGATTATGTATAGAATTATGTTATTTTGTTCAATATGAATATGTACATATGAAACCATATAAACAAAGGTAAGTGTGTTAGATCTAGGGAGGGTAAATTCTAATGAGAATCGCAGAGTGACCTCATGGCTGGTCAGCATGAGTCGTAGAGCATGGACATCACATTGCTAATGCAGACCCCCACTAATGCAGATTCCCACCCCAGACGCTGGACCATTGAGATTGAAACTTGATATACAGGGTGTCCCGTAATTCTTCGAAGATCCGAAAATGGGGGGTTGCTGGGGTGACTCTGAACAACTTTTTCCTTGTCCAAAATGTAGTTTGAAGCTTCGTTTTCGAATTATTAACGAAAAACACTGGCTACATATGCTACATGGTACATATAAAATTGAAGATTTGATGAGACATCTAGTGACTACCGCTCGAACCATTCAGACGTTTGAGGAATTTGAAAGATCTGCAAGTACTTACCTGAGAAGCCCAAGCGCCTAGGGACGTCGCCATGTTTTTGTAGGAGATATAAAATATAATATAATCTTTTGTAATTGAACATTGCTATTAATATCATTTAATTGAACATTGCTATTAATATCATCATAATTAAAAGATATATCAGATTCTTTGTATGATTTTTCACAATTACCATTTATAATATTTGTTTTGCTCTGTAATACTTACTGCTTAAATCTGATTTCGACTCATTTAAAATTTTACAGGTATCGAACTGTTCTTGAATTTTTGTTAAGTTTAATGTTGAATTTTTTTGATTCTTCAATCAAATTTTCACATAAATTACATTTTTTAACAACATTTATAATATAATAATTCTGTTCTTTATAATAATAGTATTGTTTCAAATTTGCCATTAATAACACTCTTATTGCTATTATAATTATATTCTTTCTCTTTATTTTAACTGTTATGTTTTTATTACTCTTTCTATCAACTTCTGATCATTTTTTTATGAGACATCTTTAACTTTGTGAGATTCTTTAAATTGTTTATCAATCTGTTTATTAATTTGATGAATCTTGTGATTGAAGAAATTCTAGATTTTTCTTTATTTCTAATATTACTATTCTTTAAATTTTCTAGCTTTTCTATTTCTTTTTTAAATTCTGAATTTTCCATTTTCAGTATCCTTATCTGGTATTTGTGTGTAGATTGTGCTGCATTCCATTTAATTTCCTTCACATGCATTTCTTCTTTTAATTCTTCTAGTTCTCATTTTGAATTCTGTATTTTATGTTTTCAATTTACTTTATTGTGCCTTTCCTTGTAAATCTTGGATTCTATTTTTCAGAGCAGTTTTTTCACATGTCAATTTTTTCTTTTCTTCTAGTAAATGATTTTTCACTGGTTTTCTATTTTTTTCAAACAATTTTGCTATTCTGTTATGTTTTATGTGAATTTCTACTATTTTCTTTCAATGCAATCTTGCGAAAACAATTTTCTAAACAACTATAACAGTGAACAATTTTTTAAAAATTCTGATTTGAAAATAGTTTCATTTGTTTCTTGTAAGATTTCTGTATTTTTTTAGTCTTCAGTCACAACTGTATTATCATAACTATTTACACATTCACCTACTTTTTTGCTGTTACATTTTTCCATATGGTTCATTGATACTTTTATATTATTAAAATTATCAATTTTTTGTGGTGCTGGATATTGATTATAGCTATATAAAATACTGTTTTATAATTAGGAAATTGGAAAATTCTGATTCATCTTTATTACAAATATATTGATGGTTATATACATTACAATTAGAATTATTGTTTTGTGTAATACTTTTCTGGCTTTATGTTTTATAATTTAATACTTTTCATACATTATATTGTTCAAACTTTGTGGCTTCTCTATATTATTTTCTATTTTACTTTTTATTATTTTGGAGGATTGAGGTATTTTAAATGGCATTGGTCAGGTTCCTTTAGTAAATGCTTCTGGAATTGAAGAATCACTCCAGACCTTTCATCAAGAAAAGTTTTTTTGCTAGTCATTCAGTTGATATGCTTGATATATTCATTAATTCAATAGCTTTATATTCAATATATTCAAAAAATGAAGACTAACATTTACTTCATTATCACTTTCAACATCAGGAATATTATAAAATTCATTATATTAACTGTAGAAATGAATTCTTTCTAACTGAATTCACAGAATTGATTCAAAGCCACCGAATTTCTTTTGTGATGGTATTCAGAAGCTGTCAGAATAAGATAAATCTGTTTTCATTCTTTTTGAATAAAACTTTTATTATATCTAAAAGTTGTGTCTTACCTAAGACCAAGCACCTAAATATCTCCTTTATTTGCAATGATATCAGAAATGTTTCATACAGAGTTTAAATAGTTTCAGAAGAGTAGTATCTTAAATAGAAAATTTGTTTTTATTATAACTTTTGTCGAATTTTTTTAAGGTTACCGATATTTTTTTGTCATAAAGCATATATTTTTTTCTTTTGCATCTTATACCATGTGTAAAGATGCATTCAAATATGTTTAACTTATGATCTTGAGGTGACCTTCAACATTGAAAAAAATAATGAAATTCTGAATAAAGTGACTGACTAAAGTGGTAAGTGAGTTTACTTTTTATGTTACAAATGCTCAAAGTGATGTCCATCGGCGGCAATACACTGTCTAAGACGAGAATTGCGATGCTCTCTCAATTCTTCGAGAAACTTTTGTTTGGCAGTAGAATGTTTTATAGGCATAAGTGTTTTTGTTGTACATTTATAGAATATGTACTTTTTGAGTAGTTACATTGAATTTACTTTCATTTCCATATTTGGAACCAGATAATGGCTTGTGAATAAAAAATGCACTATATGATCTTGTTTTCAAAGTAACAAGTTATGGCTGCTGATTTAATTTAAACCAAGATAATCAATAGAAATATGATTAATAATTGTCTTATCAGGTGGTAATGCTGCTATTCCATCTATAATGAATTGTTCCACTTGTTTTTCTTTTTCTGGTTAAGTTACTACTAACACTATTTCATTTTTTATCTGAGGCTTTGCCTTATCTTTTGATTATATTTTCATGTCACCTTTAGTATTGACTGCATCTTCAAATAATGTTTCTTCATAAAACTGTTATTCAGAAGTTACTTCTTCAAAACTTATTATGTATCATAATTATGTTTTTCTTATCAATTTCAGTATTTGCAGTAGTTTTATTTGAGTTACATCAAATATATCATCATTGAGATCAAGTTTTTGTACTGACAATGCAAGTGCTTTATATGTAAATTAAACTACTTTAAGTCTGTTTACTAACTTTTCTTTAGAATGTTTATCAATACGTTAATTAATTCAATTAGCTGTAATTGGATTAGTTAGGTAGAAAAATAGTTATACAATATTTCTTTAAAATGTAATCCTTAAAAATGATAAAATGGATATTCATATACTTTATTCATAATTATGTATGTATATGTCATACCAATGGTTAAGTTCGAACAAAACAAATTTAAGTTATTAAGTTGCAGTTATATCATCTAGGAATTAGCAAGAAAGAGTGGAATTAGTCATGGTTCAATACAATACACATGTACAATTTGGGCATTACGAAGTAAT
>NW_017101388.1:56753-57128 GCF_001263275.1 Habropoda laboriosa
AAAAACTAAAGAATTTTTTCCAATTGTTATTAAATTAAATGAAATCTATAATATGTGCACTAAATATTTTAATATACAAAAATTTGTACACTATTAAAAGAAAAGTAACATTGACTCCTTACTCTCTTCTAAGAAGGAGGATAGATGATATACCTTGTCTATTATACAAAATTTCCAGAGGAAACCATGGAAACTACAAATGTTTTGGAGACACTATGTGTTTTGAATATATTACACAGTAATATGTAATATAATGCATTAATAAATTATATTATGATATACTGCAATATAAAAATAAATATTAAACTGTAAAAAGATAATGTCATATATAAATGTATGTACATAGGTATGCCTAATACATGGTGTAGCATAAAA
>NW_017101388.1:57159-59500 GCF_001263275.1 Habropoda laboriosa
AAATTTTATTATTTATTTCTTTCTCACATTTTATTTTTCAATACTTTCAACTAAAATCAGTTTTAAATAAGTTAAAAGTATTTTTTTGTACATGTTATACATTATTTTTGTAAACTTATAAAATTTGTTATATTTACTTTCTAAACAAATAAATTGCAAATTAACTCAATTTATAAAGAATATCTATGAAATATTTATTGCTAATTTATAATTAAACCTTATATTTAATAAATGCCTGTAATATTTTTTTTCAACATAATTTTAAGAAGCAGTATGTACAGATGCAGATGCAAATGTATGTTTCACATAAGAGAATTTCTTTAGATGTACGAATGACTATATCAACTCAAAGTGAAAAGAATAATTTATTATTTGACTTTAAGATATATTTTTGTATTAACATTATAATCAAAATATCATTTTACTAAATTTAGATCAATTTTAAGAATACATGTATTTTGTACCACATTCTTATATTATAATTTGTGATACTTCACATTGTTGCAAACAATAAATAATTGTATATATCAACAAGTTAAGTATTAACTCTAACTTTTTTTCAATGGTAAGCGACTCTACAAAATGTAGATGTGATAAACTTCATGAAATAATAATGGTGTTGAATAAATCATTCATATAATACATTAAAATGTTTTCTTGTTTTGTTTAAATCATGTTAACTAATCAGTTTTGTATAAATGATATAAATAAGAAAGTAAAGTGCAGATTTGTAAATAGATATTTAATTTATATTAAATTAATTAAGTTTAGTTTTTGCGTGCTAAATTTAATGTGCTCTTCGGAGGAATACAATAAAATTGGATTAAAACCGTTGAAACATTATTAAAGGAAAGTTTTAAGATAAAATTTAGTTTCCGTTAGAAAATTATGTAGATCATATAACAGGATATTGAAAGCGAGTGCCGCCTCGTACACATATATACGTCTAGTCTGCTTTTCTTTTGACCGATTACCTTTCCCACGGCGGCTTACAGGAACATAACCGCGTTTATATTACAGTCTGTCGTGCGCACTTAGTCACACAAGTGTACACATACATGGTTAAACTTAACATACGGTTTGCTATGAGAAATTCTCATTGCGAGGGCGATTGTCTGTTGCAATCGTAAAACATCGGCACTGATCCAGTTTAAAAATTAAACGTTTAGAGTCGTTAATATATGATTAGATCGTTGAAACTATTTTTATCATGATGCGTGCTCGCGTTTCTTTGGATCTGAATTAACAAGATTTACTTAATTAGAGTAAATTTATGTAACTAAAGATATTAGCAATTTTACAGACTTGGTGATTCTAATAGCGTGTATGACTTTTCAATGTTATACACATAATGCACCCTTGTAATATGATGTATGGTGAGAACCAAAACAGAGTACTTCATTGCCATATTAAATTGATATGTGTAGAAGGGTATAATACTGTACATACTTGACTTTGATAAAATTAACTACTAATAAAATCAATCTTTATGTACTTGTAAAATCAGAGTTCCAATTAGAACTTTTTAATCTTATTTGATTGTGCGTTCGACGCAAAAATACACGTATCGCAGGTGTTATACAATTTTGTTCAATATATCAAAGTAATTATTACGATTTAATGCGTCTTTTCTTACATTAATTGTCTTATTTATTACATGAATGCAGTTGTACGTGCATTATCTAATTATATTGATTCACGAATAAATATGTAGGTTAGGTAGATTCACGAATAGGTAGAATATGTAGGTTCACGTATAAATAATAATGTGTTTACACTTTTGTTTTAATTTATTTCAAATGTGTAGATATATACAAAATAATGTAGTAAAGTTGAAATTGAACAATAAATTGGTACCGTTTATTGTCGATTCAAAAAATCATCGAATGCTTGAGATTACTGCTTCAGCTACAGAGGTTATTTATAATACTAGAGACATTATTTTTGTCATAATTGTTGATCAGTCTACTTACTTCTTAATGTAATTATTTCGTAAATTATTACCAATTTGTTTATTAATAATACCCATTGATATGTTTACAAATGTTCGAGCTTCTAAATTATACTTAGTTGTTACAAATAAATGCAATAATTGATACCACGAAAGGAAAATGTAAACTCGTGGTAAATGTACATAAATCTTTGCATTAAAATAATATGTATTACGTCTATCCTAAATTTCAGTACATGTAAATATACAATATATGTTACATTTCTTGTTTCGATTACCCTGATTAGTTTTGTTTGTCTTATTATGTACCAATTTAATCACATTTTTAAACGGAAGGTCAACTCTTGGTAACTCAGTGATTTGCTCTCGAATTTCTTACATTCACCGTTC
>NW_017101388.1:59746-63165 GCF_001263275.1 Habropoda laboriosa
CTTTGCTATGTACGTACTTATAGCACTATTTTATATATTTCTACGTTACTCTCAAAAAGGATTCTCCGAGAGGTACATTATATAATTAAGTAGTTTTGTAATAAATAATAAACGAACGAAGAAAAAAGTGTTTGTTGTGTGTATTACGAAGTAAATGAATCGTTTGACCATTTTAAATGAATATAAGTTAATCAGGTATTAATTTGTGTAACGCGTTTACAAATAAGTATACAAAATATATCACGTATATGTGATGATGAAAGAACAGATAACAAACACTCTGTGATAGTACGTTGTTACACAGTGTATCTGTGTGTATTTTCGGTTTGCATTTTTTAAAATGAAATACATACATATGCGAGTAACACCATTTAAGAATATTATTTGCAGGATTTATAGTAGAATGGATAGGGACGTTTATAAAATAGACATACGCAAACTAAATAGAAGCTAATAAAATAGACTCTAGACATGCGCTAACGTCTTTGTTTTCTGTACTTGGTGTATTCACAATGTGCACTTAGAAACGGTTCGTCGCGGAAAAGTGGTTAACAACCCCACCTGGTCTGCCCGGGCGCGGCCTTTCCCCTTCGTCTATAAAGCCACTAGGAATTCACTTCTGCCGAACATTCACTCGGCGCTTCGTTACTCATTTGTTCATCATGTGGCTGCTTATCCTCGCAGGTGAGTGCGCTACATCAGGTTTTTCATGGAACAAGGACAAGTATTCTAGTGCTCATTCTGACTTGTGACTATTATTATGTTTTTGTGAATATTATTCGGAAACTTAATGAAAAGCGACAGTGTGTACGTGGTACGAGATTGATATTTAAATCATGTGTGCTCTTACTGTCGGTATGGATATGTTAGCAGATAGAGGATTAGGAGTACCTATAGTTTCACATTCCTTTTACACGTAAAAGTGTATTCGAAATTTGGGAAATACGTTTCCTGTTTAAAAGATGCTCAACATACTGAACAGCTTTCGGAAATTACTTTTACCATATTTTTAACAGCCTCGCAGTCTATATTGCATTGAAATCATTAATACAGAATATAACGAATTCGTACAAATTTTCATATACATTTTGCGACAGTATTTTAACTTTTTCGTTCTTTCGTACTTCATTACGTAAAAGTTTAACATTATCCATTTGCGAAAGATCAATGGTTATGAATCAAGTTCTGAACTTATTATTCCATTATCACTCTCTTTATGTCTTTACTCTTGTAGTGAAAGGATTACATCAACTAGTACCATCAGTATGGATTGCTTTTTAAAATCGAGCATGCAGTCACACTTTCCACGATTCGTAAGATAAACTGCGCGTGTACAGCATTGCATTCGTATTAGAAACTTGCTTCCCGAACAACTCGGTTCACTTTCGCGTTTCAACTTATATAAATATGTAAACTGTTATTTCTTCGGATAGATTCGAGAATTTATTTCCTTTATATTTGCTTCTCAATGAATACAATTTCTAAATGAGTCGATTTAAACACATCTCAGGGAATTTTATTTAATTTTATTGCTGTTGCTATTGCTACGGTATAAGAATTATATTTATTTCGGAAAGAGGAAGAAGAAACAGAATATGCAGGATGTACAGAATATAAATTGAATTCATAAATTTGTTACACAAAATAAAACATTATTCAACATATTACATTTAATTAGATTTTTAGTATAGAAGTACGTAATTACAGTTCGTACGCAATTATAATCAATTAATGGTAAATTATTCGCATTTGAATTTTTACACACGGTCTTTACATTTTTAACAATGTTTCCGATCTATCACCATAACTGTACATATTCTAAATTATCGAAATCTATAGTAACTGTATTATTCTATCGAAATGTTACTGTGAATAAGTATACTTTCCCTGTCTACCTTAATGTAATAATAATCATACTCAACGTTAGTGAAATTTGTTGTGGGAACAATTTGGAAAAGGAGATGGTGTTATTGTTACACGTGTGAATCTAATTAAGAAGGACCAACGGTACATGTGAAATGTTCCTTTATAAAACTTTAAAGCGTATATTCAATGTAAATTTTCAAAAAAACTTTATCCTTACTGACTAGTATGTGAAAATTTATGTGAAATAATTTTCAATGCAAATATTTTTTGCATTGATGGAAATTATAACGTTTAATCAAACATATTGTAAGATATATGATATACGAATGCAATGGGGAATTACTTAATTTTCGTTTTTCGAAGAATTTGGTGTAGAGGAAGTGCGGGTGGCCCCGGACAGCGGGTAACCGCATTATCTCGATTATTTCGATTATCCAACTGCATAAAGAATCAAATGACACATTGCCACGCGTGTTCCTAGCGTCAAACACATTTTTTAGTTAATTGTAGATCGATTGGGCAAGCGATACTGATATTACACTTAATTTTGTCACGATTAAATGCGGTATTCTTGTTCGAATGAAATTTTGTCAAACCTTATTCTGAACTAAACGTAAATATTCTTTTATGTTTTGGCAGTTAAATGTCGTTTAAGATCCTTTTTTTTTGCTACTGTAAAAATGGTTAATAAAAATATTGGAGTAGCCTCGGTCACATTTATCTATTGCAAATTTGAAAATCGTACATTTTCCCATTATGATAGTTTGTCCGCTTATGTCTTTTCAAGATTCTGTATAATATAAGTAGTTTTATTTTAAAAACGGGTAAAAAATGCCGAAATTTAAAGACGAAAAGCAATAAAGGTATATTATCAATAAAATTATCTAATGAAAAATATAACGTACTACGTAGTTCTCTACAAGATAAAAAGCGGTCACTAGATAATTCTTAAGCCGAACTTAGGTCGCTTTGAATCAACTTTCAATGAGGAATTTTCATGGCAATTTTATAATCACGTGAAACAATTGGAGAATCGCCTAATGCCATTGACTAGAACAGAGTTTTGAAAACTGGCTTCTGATTTGGCAGAAAAAGTCTTAACATTCCTCGTAGATTCAAGAAAGAAAAAAGAATAGCATCAGGACACTAGAATAGTAATAGAATAAATGAAAGTAAAAAAATGAATTAAAGACGATTCTTATTCAATTTGCGCAAGATTACTGTTCGGGGCTACCCGTCATTTTTTGAATCCTTAAAACTAAAGGCCAAAATTCAATGATTTTTTTCTTAATGTCATATGGGAGATATACTCAAATTTTAGAGTTATAGTAAAAGAAGGTCTAAAGTTCATTTTTTGAGAGCTTAGTTTGACTAAATACCTTTTGTTAGTGTATATTTTTTCTATTTCGTTTTAGTGTCCGGGGCTACCCACTTTTCCTCTATATTTTATTTGACAATTAATAGACGACTAGAAACAAGTTTCTGTACTTATTAAACGTCTTAACATAGAGCATTCGTATACTTTTCAAACTTTAAATTCCCTTTGAAAAATA